>NW_010173053.1:14821-24017 GCF_000695765.1 Mesitornis unicolor | reverse complement strand
GCTCTTCCCGCTGGCGTCGGCGCCGTTCGTTATTTCCTCCGTGCTTGTGTCTGCCCGCTCTGTCCCTTCTGGTGCTGCTGCTTCACCTGGGCCAGGATGTCTCGGATCTTGCGCTGAGCCATCTGGGGATGAGAAGAGCAAAAAAGAGGAGAGCTGGGAGGCCGGTGAGATCCTGGTGGTGATGCAAATGGATGTATTTTTAGGGTTGTTTCCTCCAGAAGTTGGGCTTAGGAGGTGACCTTGCTCTCCCTGCTTCTCCCATCATCCCACACCATCACTCATGGCAAAAGGTGCAGCTCCGTCACCCATTTCTGCAACCACAACCAGCCAGAAGTGGAAAAAGCCTCCCCCAGGAGGACACAGAGGCAGAACACAACCCCATACAAGCCATCAGAGAATCCACCAGTGCCAGTGTAGGAGCTCCCAAGGCCGTACCTGGCTGGCATAGAAGTGCCCGATGATCTTGACGATGACCTGCTCGTTCTCGTCAGGGGTCTGGTCCCGTGGCACCACCACCTCTGCCGCCGTCAGGTTCTGCAGCTCGTTGACCTGCAAGGAGGGGCAGAGACCACCCAGGTTGTGCCATGTAGGAAGGATGAGCCCCTCTGAGCCCCTCTGGAAAATCCCAGCCAGGAAATCCACCTCTGGGATGTCCCAGGAGGCAGCCACCCACCCAGGGCCACCCCACCCCATCCAAGCATTGCTTCTGCTTACGGTTTTGCCCCCTTTGCCAATGACCCTGCCTGCAGCCGAGGCAGGGACCCGGATGTGCGTCTCCAGCTTCACTTCTTCCTTTGGGCCAAAGAAGTTCTCCTCCTTCAGCTTCCCGTAAATCCTGCCTTGCGCCTGCCAAGGGGAGGGAGCACGGCGTCAGGCATCACTCAAGGTGTCCCACCACTGCCTGACTCCACCACGGCATGGGTGTGCAGCTGCCTTGGGGGTCTCCGTCCCTGGGATGGGAGAGCATCCCATGAAATTGGGAGGTTAGGCTGGATATTAGGAAAAATTTCTTCCCTGAAAGGGTTATCAAGCACTGGAAGAGGCTGCCCAGGGACTTGGTGGAGTCATCATCCCTGGAGGGATTTAAAAGATGGGGAGATGAGGTGCTTGGGGACATGGGTTAATGGTGGCCAGGTTACGGTTGGACTCAATGATCTTAAAAGTCTTTTCCAACCAAATGATTCTATGATTCTATGAAATCCCAGTTCCTCAGGGTTTCAACCCAGCTCAGCCCCAGGAGAGCTGATGCTGATGCCCCAGGTCCCCCACAGCGACTGCAGCAGAGGACGAAACCTTGAACTGAGCTTCCGGAGGACCCGTGATGACGACCATGCGCACTTTGGAGTCCGGCGTCTCTGGAGGGGCGATCTGGAGGAGAAAGAGATGGTGGCTGTGGTGGGGACACCATGGGCAGGGCAGTGGCTGTGCCCTCCCTCCCCTGCACCACATGATCAGGCCACCAGTCTGACCGCCTGGGCATTTCAGGTGGTTTTCCAGCCAAAACAGCCCCTGCCTGGGGAGGTGGTGGCAGAGTTGGGGTCCCCATGGGGTAACCCTACCTTGATAGAGGCACTTGCAAACCGGGAGAGCTGCTTGATGTGCTGGCCCTTCTTCCCAATGATGGCGCCGACCGCCTGCGCGGGGATGAAGACGTGGACGGTCTCCTGCTCCGGAGGCTGCGGGCACAGTGTCACCGGTCAGGGCTCAGTGTCACCCTCCAGGGCTCCAAAACCCCCCGAAATGTAGCCCATGCCTCTCCCAAGGGTGCAGGGCAGACCCCATGGGGTCTGAGCACCTTCTCTATCACCTTTGCAATAGTTGAAAAGAGCAGATCGTGCACCCATGCTGGACCTGGGATGCCAAAGGCACAACCCTGACCACTGCAAGGGTCTTCTCCATGTGGGGGAGATCCCCAAACTGGGAGGAGGAGCTGGTGGAGCTGCTGGGTGTTCACCTACCATGAAGGAGCTGTATGGTGCGGCCCCGGAGACGCTGCTTGGCGGAGGAGGTACGGCGTTGGAGGAGGCAGGGAAGAGGCCAACCGCAGCCAGGTTAAGGCCAGGGATGAGGTGAGACTGCAACTGAGAGCGAGAGGAGAGAAAATGCTCATTGCCTTGATCAGGACATCCTCCTAGAGAGGTCCTGTCACACGGCAAGACTGAACCCCACTCACACTCATGGCAGCCACGTCGTTCTCATAGGCTTCCCTCACTTTCTTCATGATCTCCTGCTCCGCTTTGCAGCAGTTCTCGATGGAGCCCTTCACCGTGATGGTCCTCTCAGGGTTGTACAGAGTCAGGTCCTGCAAGCTGATGAGAAAGCCAACGTTAGCACCAAGACCCTGCCCCACCAGTTCTTCCAGTCCTTCTCATGGGTGCTATTGGGGTGCTGGGGACACAGGGTGCCACTGCCACCGTGTAATGGGACTGCCTGGTCCCAGTCAGAGCAGGGACCACAATCATGGTTTGCACTGGGAAGTCCACTCTGCCTTCACCCAAAACCATGGCTTAAGAGTAAAATCCCAGTCCCAGCCATCAAACCCAGTCAGTCCTGAGCTCTGCAGCCCTAAAGGATGGCGCAGAGATACTGAGGGGATGTGGATACAGAAAATATAAAGCCAAAGACTTTTCAAGAGAGCTTTGGGGAGTAAAGCACCCATGCCACAGGCCCACCCTTGTCATATCACTTGTCTCCTCCTCATCCTGTCCACCCCTGGCTGAGGAAGGTCTGTCCCAGTTCCCCCAGAGGGAGTGAGGAGCCTTACGACGAGATGGTGATTTTCGTCTCTGTGTCCTGCTCCACTTTCTTCAAGTTTCGCCCTTCTTTGCCGATCAGACGTCCCACAAAGTTGTTATGGGCCAGGATTTTTAGAGGCACTTCATCAGCTCTTGAGAGAGAAATGGGGGGAAAAAACCACAACATGAGGGATTACTGCAGCCAGAAGAGGAGGGATTTGGTCCAGGGGGATGGGGGAAGCTCAAGAACCCTTGCTCAGAGTCCCCTCGTCCACCAGGCCAAGGGTCCTGCACACACACAGGAGCATCACCCGGCTCCGGGCGTTGGGACGGTGCCAGAGCCATGGATGGGACACACGTGCATGGAAAGGCTGGGAGAAACCTTACGTCTTGGTGTCCTTCGCCTCCTTCTGCATGATCTCCAAAATCATCTTGCAGGCGGCGGAGCAGCCCTCGGGGGTGGAGTGGATGCTGATGGCTTTTTCTGCAGCGCCCGCATTTTCTTTTCGGTGCACGTCAATCCTGAAAATACACAGGATGGGTGCTGGGGAGTGATTCTGCGGCTTTCCGGCTGCTCTGCTACCCCAGTGTCCCCACAGACCGCCTGGAGCTCACGCTCCAGTGTAAGGTTATATGCACCCAGAGAAGGCGAGAGGAATTAATTCTGGGCTCGATATTCAACATGGATGCAGCAGCTAGAAGCTCAAATCACAGAAACCCAAATAAGGCATCGGCATCTCTTTATTTTAAGCAACAGAAGTGATGAAGTGGTGGAACAAGCACGTGCCTGGGGGACGGGACGGGACGGGCTGTCCATCACTTCACGTCTCAGATAAAGCCTTCCTTGGGGGATGAGAGCCAGAGCCAACACAAGCTCAGGGCCAAAGGCGGGTGAAGCTCAGCGGCCTCGAGCTAAACAAGAGCGGCCAAAGCAGCAACCTCTCCACACGCCTGCTCAGCTCCATCCCAGCAAAGGGAGCAACGTGGGAAAGCACAGCCAGAAAATCTGGGGCAGGGCATGGGAAGGTGGCTCTTGGACACTGTCCTCCATGGTAGGAAAGCCAGAGTGGCCTCAAACAGCCTCTTCTCCCCCCAAAAATCCTCCTATATCACTGCAGACCACTCGTTTCAATAAGGCACAAACCGGCTTGTGGGACTCACTTGGACTGCGTCTGCTTGGTGATGTTCCGGATGGTGGCCCCTTCCTTGCCGATGATGGCACCCACGTACTGGGTGGGCACCAGGAGGCGGAGGGGGATATCCACCGGCTGCTGCTTGACCGGTGCCCCCGCGGTGACGGGAGAGCCTTGCCTGGGGGCTCCGCGGGCCCCGAAACCGCCCCGCCGCCCGTTCTCCGGTCCCTGCACAGACTGCTCATCGGGGATGTAGGAGACCTTCAGCGTGTGGTTTTCCAGCTGGTGCCCGTTCAGCTTCATGATGGCTCTGGAAAGGGAGAAGGTTGGGGTGGGGGGTCCCTCCTGGCACACTCCCACACCAAGCTGCAGCACATCGGCATCAGCTTGACCCAGAATGGACCAAGCCCTCCCTGGAGTAGGAGGAGGAACTGGTGAGGAACTGTGGGAGGGGGAAAGGAGACGTCACTGATGCAACGGGGACCTGTCATGACTTTCCACCAAAGGATTTTAAGGGGAAGCCTCTTCAAGTACCCAGGGCAGGGGTTGGGAGCTGTGGGTGCAGGATAGGATCATGCAGGGAGCGATTCCCACATCTCCTCTGCCTTACGATTTTTGGGCAATATTTTAAATCCCTCTCCTGGCCGGACTTCAGAGGCTGCAAGAGCTGAAAGCTGTCGATAGATGGGGCTGGCAGCAAGAGCAAAGTGACAGCTTTGGCCACTGCTCTCCGCTGCTCCTTCAAACCTCCGCCGCTTTCTGTGGAGACAACTCAAACTGCAGCTCTCCACAAAGTGGCCAGTGACTCAACTTTTGAAAAAAAATACCCCAAAAAACCCCTAAAACTGGCTGAGCAGAGACTTTCCCTGCTAACAACTCCATCCCTGCAGGACACAAAGGGACCAAGAACGATGCTCGATGAAGCACACACATCTCTGGAGGAGGAAAAAGCAAGGGAGAAGACTCGAGAGCAAAATTACTTGCACAATTCTCTTTTACTGGGTGCTTCCTGGTAAAAGAAATCCAAAATATTTCACCTTATTGGGTGCAAAGCACAGGGCTGGTGTGGATGGACAAGAGCTGGGAGGACAAATTGGGAGCATTCCCCTTACCAGGCTCCATGGCTGGACCCTGCCCTGTGTTATTACAGAAAATAAAACAAAACAGTGATTTCCCCCATGAAGTTTTGCTGTGGCTGTGGGTTTTGAGCAGCTGAAATGTTACCGGCCCAGCAGCCTTTTGGAAGGCAGCGCTTTGGTGAAGTGACCACAGGCAATGTCCCCAAGGACAGCGGAGCGGCCAAGGTGGCCACATATGAGACATCTTCACGTTGATGACGAAAACCTTCTCGGCTAAAATACCCTATCAATCAATCCCCTCCTGTCCCTTTTCCAGCTTTCCTGAGCCCTTTGTGAGGGCAAAATGATAGGAAAATAAAAATGAAAACACAATTCTTTTTCCATTTGCATTTAGTGCAAAGCCTGATCTTCCCTTGGCAGGACAGGGAATGGAGCTGAAAGAGTCTCAGTGCCACGGCCATCAGCCAGAGAGGACGTGTTGCCTGCCATCTACCAGCTCCCATGGGATTTGGGCTCATTATTACTTTTTCTGGAGCCGTAACTCCTGAAATCACTTAAATACAAGGAAATCTCCACCTTTTCTTGAGCAAAAAAGTTAGGCTTTTACTCTGTGAACTGCACAGAAGAGCCTAAAAATGTTGGTGTCCTCTGAACGGCTTTCATTTGAAGATGAAGACAAAGAAATTGGAGTTTTGAGGGGGGTGTTCCTCAAAGATTTGCTGCATTTTTTTAGCCAAGGCCTAGGAAATCTGGGGTAATGTGACTCCCAGAAATCCTGTTTTCTGCAAGCAAGGACACCAGCCCAAGTTCCCAGGGGACGCGGTGCACTCACTGCCTGGTCTGCTCCCGGTTGGCGTAGGTGACATTGACCACAGCGGTCTCGCTGTCCGTGTTCACTGCGAGCAGAAGAGGAGAAATTAAGAGAGGCAGCACGGACACCAAAGGCCCCCAAAATACAGAGTCCCTGCTCGGATGATGGGGCTCCCCAGGGATTTGCAAATATTTTTCTCCTGCAAAGGAAAAGAGCATCCGAGGGCTGATCCCAGGGAGCACAGACCCTTCTGCCTTATTTAATGGATTATGGTTGGACTCTATGATCTTAAAGATCTTTTCCAACCAAATGAGGATTCTGTGATCCTGATATGCCACCACGCTCTGCAGCAAAGCCACCAAAGCCACCACCATCCCTTAGATGGTCCCTGGAGCTCCTTCGAGCCCCTCTTCTCCATTTCTAGCAGGGTTATGGTAACTCCACTCTCATTAAACATCCCGGGGGCAATATTAAACCTCCTGTCTCAACCAAGTGCCATTAGAGGCTGAGATAAAATCTGCCGAGTGGAGACAGAGAGTCCCTGGGTGTCCTCAGGAGAGCATCCCGCTGCTGGGGGGTACCCATGGGAATGATGCCGACCCACCACCCAATGTGGGATACCCAAAGCCACTGCATGGGATTTGCCTTTTAGCAATAAGGAACAACACAATAAAGGAAAAAGCCCCAACACCAGGCTGAGACCTCTTGACATCTTCAGCCACGGCTTCTGCTGACAAAGGAAAACCATGTGTCCGCCCTCTTCCTCCCCCAGAAAATAGCTGGAGCAGAAAATATCTTAAATACAGCTTTGTTTTTCCGGTCCTACCTTGCTCGCAGTTTTCTACAGTGCCATATTGGGCTAGCAAACCATCCAGAACCTGGAAAAGGGAGAAAAAAAACCCCCACTTTACACTGGGATTGTCAGGATAGACCAGGGAAATGTGATCAATCAAGCAAGGCAGCTTTCTGGTCATTAAGATTTCACAAGCAATTAAGACAAAGGAAGCTCCTGCCTGCCCCAGGACCAGGACCAAGGGGCAGCTTGGAGGCAGGACCTTGGAGCCAACTGGGGGTGGGGAAAAAAAAGTCAGGGCAAAGTCCCAGCAGCCATCGGGAAGAAAGGATCCATTTTGTTCCCTATGCAACAGATAAATCATATAACCCTGTCATTCGTGGAGAGTTTTGGTGGTGTAGCTTACATTGCTTCTACCAGTTGAATTTACTCCTGTAACAGAAGGGGAATAAGCTATGTGGGCGCAAGGTTCTAGTACAATTAAACCAAATTAATGACAAAGAAAAGGACAAAATTACTTTAATCCCAAGCACATAAACCTGGGGGGGGTAATTAGTCCCCATATCTGATCTATACCCCTCTGTGTGCTCCTCTTACCTCCCATCGCAGCTGGGGCGGGATGTTTCTGATTTGAATTTTCCGGCTCCTGAAATAAATGAGAAGCGATTTAAAAAGCAGATTTAGCGCCCGAAACGCGGCCGTCTCGCGTTGAACTGTTGCACGTTGGTGTAGCTAATCAAGCTTTCGCATTTCCATAAGCTACCGGGGTTTCTCTGATGACTTTTGGCTAATTACACCCAGCCCGGTCAGTGCTGGATTTATGCCGGGAGCTTCCCCAAGAACAAGGTGCCAAAATCCCCCTGACCCTTGGGCGCTGGCTGGAGCCCAAGCACGAGTACAGCTGGAAAGGCAGAGACTTTTGCCAGATTAAATAGATCAGAAAGCAAAAAGGGAGCCGTGCGTTCTCGTAACCTCCCCTCCCGCACCACAGGCACCAAGGGACAGCCCTTGGGATGCCACCAACCGCTGGAGGATCTCTGCCGCATCCCAAAACCCAGCCGAATTCCAACTGGGGAGATCAAGGCACGGGCATCTCGACTCCACCACCCGAGATGGTCTCAGGCTGCTTCTCCGCAGACATTTTTGGCTCTTCCTGAGCTCACTTTTCCCAAAATAGAAACTCTTTTTTTAATTCCGATGCCAAATTTACCCCAGGGGTGCTGTGTCCACTCCCCCCCCGCCATGCAGCTGCTGCTGACAGCTGAGAGCAGCCCTGGGCTCAGCCAGTGGCTCCGGCATCGGTGTGCAGCCACCAGCACCCCAATGTGCTGCCGGACACCCCCAGACCCCCCACCTAAAGGCGATGACACCTTTAGGTGCCTAAGGGTGCAGCATCGTTGCACCAATGGGCACAACCCATTGTGGTCAGTGCCAACCGCTCCACAGGTGGCTGTACCCCTCATTGGCCTCTCGGGAATAACCAGAGCCACCAAACTCTAAGATGCCTAAAGAAAAGGAAGATAAATGCCACAGCCATGGCAGCTCAGCTTTTTGGTATTTTGGGTAAATACCTCCAGACCTGCTCATCACAGACCCGGGGTTCGAATTCAAAGTATTCATGAACGCGTGAAATAATCCAAGAAAAGGAAAGAAAATGAGATTCCAGATCCTTATCTTCTAATTACACAACTTCAGAAGGTGGCTTAGCTCATTTGGTGATGAGAAGAGCATGAAATGGCCCAAAGCCATCGGTGGGATTTAGCCACACAGGTAAGGATTCCTCCTCACCCTTCATCCCATGAGGGGACCGCAGCCACCCTGAGCATCCCCTCTGATCCACACAAATCCACAGGCAGCAAAATCCCCAAAAAGGGCTGGCCCGGCCGGGTGGTTTCAAACAAAACCAGAGCTGATGTTTCCTAAAGTCACCAAAGATTCCCCAAAGATTTGTATTGGAGGGATGGGACGGACAGATTTGGGGTGACTTGGGGCGATTCTCGCTTCTAAAAGCCACAATGAAGCACAAAATCGAGATTTTCAGTGCTGTGGTCAGCTCAGCCACCAGGAAGGCTTTGAAATGCCAAGTTTTGTCAGTACTACAGATACAAACAAGGTGGATGGGGAAAAAGAAACCAACCCAAAACCAACCAGACTTAAAATCACCGCATGTGGTGGGATGCGAAGGAAGCAAAGAGGGGGAGCGCGCTCTGAAACCAGCTCTCTCCTTGCCACGCTAATCCACATCCCAAAATGAATGGAGAGAGAGTGAGAAATTCAGAATGCCAGGAATGTCACAGCACGGGGAGGGTCAAAAGGATCCAAAGTGACAGAGGAAACCCCGACCGTACCCCCCCTCATCCGCCCCTGCCACGGAAACTTCTCCTGATAGCTACAAGCATCTGCACGGGCAGAGCATGTGTTCTGCACAGACGTGACCAGAATCAAATGTGCTATGGAGAGAAAAGAGCCATTTATGTCCTCGCGTCGTAATTCTGCTGGTGGCATCTCATTTTCTCCCCCTTAAAAAAAAATATAATTAATTAAATTTTAAAAAATAAAGCATCGGATCTCCTTCGCCGAGCTTGTCCAGCCAAAGCATCGACTGCATCTGCGCCGGCCAGCGAAGGTGAGGGGCTGGCCTGCGG
>NW_010173053.1:0-14802 GCF_000695765.1 Mesitornis unicolor | reverse complement strand
TTATTAATATGTTAATTAACCGGTAATTCCTCCCTTCGTGACCACGCCGCCAGGATTATTTGCTGCTCCTAACGGCCTCCATCACTGACGGATATTAAATCCCAGTGAGGCCATGCTCGGGTCTTTTATCACCCAACGGGGAGCTGCACAAAGCGGAGCGGGATCCCACGAAATCCCAGTAGGAGTCGGCACTCCCAGTACCAACTCCCGGCCCATCTCCATCGGTGCCCATCCTGCCCGGGGGAAGGCAGAATTGGGGCCATATCCATCACCCTGCCTCCACATGGAGTTGCCCCACGGCACGTGGAAGTTGTCCCCTTCGATGAGCAGCCCCTGCTCGAATCCGGCTCCATCCGCACGCTCGGCAGCGGCTGTGGTTGGAATTACAGAGGACATCATGAATAAATAAACCCCGCTATTTGCTTTGCTACAAGCAGGTCCCGCTGTATTTAAATCCTCTTCTCGAAACGCCCCTTTTTGCACCACCAAATGCGACGGCCTGATTCTGTTCTGTGCCGAGCGGAGCTTTACTCCAAATAAGTAACTCCGTACGATGGTGATTCCCCAGGTTTTTTTATTCATAAAGTGCCAAAGGCAGGAGCTCCTCCCTCCTGCATCACTGAAGGGCTCTCGCAGCCTCCGCTCGCCCGACCTCAGCTCCCAGCCAGGACCGGTGCTCGTGCTCAATGGGCGCGAGCGGGAGCCACAGAGGAGCCCCAGCATCTCCAGCCCATGGAGGAGGCAACTGCTCTCATGGATGCTTCTCGTCCTACACCAAAGGCAGGAGTCTCCCAGATCCTTGGGTTGAGCCAGAGCAGATTGATCGACTTGGTAAAAAAATCTCTGTTCACAGATCTGGATGGTTTCCGTCCATGTGCTGGTGACTTTTTTTAATTTAAAAGAAAAAGGCACAAAAATTGGGCACGGAGAGAAGGTGAAGAGCTGCGGGGCCGTGAGGGGAGAGATATCACAGGTCCCAGGGACAGATCCTGGTGTCGCCTTTCTCCTGCTCTGTGCCAATGGTGTTATTTGTGATAACGGGATTTCAGCATCCCACTGTGTCCGTTCTCCAGCCCTTGAAAATCTGCCAACGTGTCCAGCAGCCCTGTGCAGATCCGCTGCCTCTCCTGAGGAAGGGAGAGGCAAAGCGAGACCTTTAAAATCTCTTGATGCTCTCAGCAAACCCTCCCGAGCCATGGGTTGGGCTCACGGGGAAAAAAAAGCCACCAACCCTGATGTAACCGGACTGTCACAGGAGGCTGCGATGGGACCCATGCCGCAGATGAGCGCCTTGGGTCAGTCCCTCATTACCCACAAGCAGTGGAAGCACCACGATCTGCTCCGTCAAAGCCTTTCCTCAGGTTTTCCTTCTGCCAGCCCTTTAAAGAGCTCAGCACACCAACAGGTTTTTCATTTTTAACTCTCACAGGGAATCATCCAAGCGCAGACTCAGCCATCGGCATCCCTCTTCTCTCGCCCCTGGCCACGTCCCCAGAGATCACCTTCGAGAGGGCAGCCAGAGCCTCCCACTTAATTAAGAACCCGCTGGTAATTCCCTGGAGTGGACTGGCACGGCAGCGGTGGTGGCAAGGACCCAAGAAAGGGGCACGAGCTGGTGAGGAGCCGGCAGCCTGGCCAGGGAGCAGGAGGCTGGGGCTGGCCACCGCGAGCCAGAGACGATGGCAAAGCAGCATCAGCATGGCCCAGCCTCGCACGATCCCCGTGTGGTGTTTTCAAGGTGATGCACTGAGGAAACAGAGCCACTCCTCACTGCATCACCGGCACAGGCACATCTCTGCCTCCAGCGAGGAGCCCCAGAAAAACTTGCTGCCACCTCCTCCCTATAAAGTTTTGGGCACCCGACACAAGAGCTGCTCTCTTCCAGTGCAGAAAAGCTGGAGGGACGTTCGGAGAGGAGCATCGCTGCACCCACAGCCGCTGAGTGGGCCAGAAGCAGAGCTCAGGATAAAACCCACATCTCCCCATCGCACCCCATGGATGCACCTCCTTTCCCTGCCCCAGATGCTCACAACCAAGCTCATCTTTAGGGGGCAACAACAAGCCCCTGCCACGAGTGGAACAGGCCCACGACGTGGCTATCCCCAGCACAGCCAGTCCCATAGTTTTCCTTCCTCCTCCCCCACTGGTCCAGGTTTTGTCCTGACCACTTGATTTCTCTTTAGCTCCAAAGCAAGAGGCTGATTTAGTGAATGTCTGCTGGCGAAGTGGCCAACCTTGAGCACTCCAGTAGGAGCTGCAGGTCCTCTGCCCCCATCTCTCTGCATTAGGGTACCAGCAGCAGTAGATTGGGCTCTGCGGTCACACCGGAGCCACACATACACCACACACTTTCTATGGGACATTGACTACAACATCTCTCTTCTACCCAGCACCTTCTGCACCTTCTCCATCCCTCACCACGTATTTCTCAAAGCAGAGGTGACCAATGGCACCGAGACGCCAAAGGACCAAGCGCTGATGGCAAAGTATGGCCAAGCTCTGGGCTCTTCCCAACCCCAAGCACCGACCCTGTCCCGGCCATCTCCGACCAAAATCATTGATACAGCTCCTCGGGACAAGGAGGAAGACGGCCAAAGCAAGAGACATGGGGGGACCAACTAGAACTGAACAACATTAATGATGGCTTTTCAATCAAATGCAAATGTTATGCAAATTTGGGGGCTGAAAACACAGTGCATCCCTGATTCAATTAACAGCATTTCATTTATCTAGTTAGGCTTTGATTCAGCAAAGCACTTAATCCTGTGCTTAATGTGTTGTTGTTGTTGTTTTTTAATGTTTTAAACATTTTTAAATAGGAAAATGTGGTTGCTAAGACACAAACGTTGCCAGGGGGACTTGGAGAAAAAAGTTGTAGCAGAAATTACTTGCTTTTCCCTTATAAACTGATAGGGTTTAAATTTGCCAGCATCTCCGCGAAGCAGGAATATCATCCCTATACCCCTTCACTGACGAGGAAACAAAAGCACAAAAAGGAGGTCTCTGCTGGAAGCAGATCCCAACCCCATCTCTGAGCACAGCCCAGCACCATCCACCCGCTGGGACGGGAGCAGCCTCCAGGCTCCACCTGGGATTTCTCCATCTTTTGCATTGCCATCCAAGCCAACGCCTCTCTCAGCTCCCCCACGTGCCAGTTGGTTGTTGTACTGTTAAAGCCACCAACACGTGGACTTCCCAGTAAGACCAAGCAGGTGAGATCCTCACTGGAAGCATGCACAGGCAAAAAACCCCACATATCTCATTCACCAGATGATGCTCAAGCGAGACCAGTGATCCCAGCATTACTAAGGTCTGAGTCATACTTAAGCAGAAACAGATATTTGATTTTTTCTTTTCCAAATGCGAGCCTCCCGACCTGGCTCCTCACAGAGGTGCAACAGGTCCAGGTTGAACTTTCAGAGTTTTTGTGGTTTGGAAGAAAAACCTCAATGTAGCAACGGGGAGGAAGCATGGAAAAGTCTTCCCCTGAGTAAGCAAAGAGCCTAAAACCAAAACTCTGAGATTTGGAGGCATCGCATTTGTTTTAAGCATTAAAGTCAAGATGTCGAACATCAAGTGTATTCAATTGGAGTATATAAGTAAAAAAATGTAGATGTGGGCTAGCATTTCCCATGGGATGCGATGGGGAAGAGCATCCCTTTTCTACTCCTGAAATGGGATCCAGCTTGCAGCCAGCTCAGGAAACACCAATTTAGGCAATGACTTTTCCCTATCTCCCATAAAGAAAAGGCAGAGGTTTCCAAAAGAACCATCCCTCCACCTCCAAAACACTTTCTCCCACCAGACCTGAATGTCACCACTACAACTTAAAACAAACAAAAACAACAAACAAAACCCAACTTAACTCTTAAACTCCAACACCCTTTCTTTTAAAAGCATCTTCTGTAATTTGAAGCTGCCTTCTTCCTTCCAACCTCCATGATCCGCTTGCCCTCATATCCTAAACCTTCACAAAGAAGCAACTTCTCTACAAACCACAGACCAGTGCAAAGCCCCCATGGCCGCAGCGGTTGCCATTTGCTGCAGGACCCGGCCAAGGCGAGAAAGTCCCAGCTACGCCTGTGCAACAGCAAGAGAGAGATTTGGGGGTGGAATAAAAGGAAGACGAGGTTGAGAAAGGAATATGCAAATATGTATAACGACGAGATTAAAGCAGCGGTAGCAGAAAGAAAAGCAGAGAGAAAAGCGGGCTCATCCTTTGAAGAGGAAAGATCCAAGAAGCCCCTCCCAAGGAGGCCAGGCCAAGCCCACAAAGACATTTGGCTTCTTGCAGTTGGAGAGGTGCAAAAGTGAACCAGGCTGAGATTTTTGAAGAAACACATCATCCACACAAGAACCTCATACAGACCCACTCGCCCTGGCTAGCAGTTATCTCTGGCAAGCAAGCATGACACGATTAATCCTTTCCATCAATCATCTCGGCAACCAGAATTTCATCTTGGGCTAATAAATCTGTCTAATCGGTTTCTCCCCATTAGCTCTTTTTCAGAACTGCTTTGTACACGGAGAATCACGCCTAATAATTGATGAGGTTTTTTCAGGGAGCTGCCGAGAATGAGAAGTTGTCCATGAGCATCTCTTTGATAGCCTTGGAGAACTCATTCCTGATTTTTGGAGGAGCTGCTGCATCTCAGGTGCAGAAGGAAGGGACTGGTTGATGCCCAGAGCTGGCAAAAATGCTCCATCTTATATTCCCTCCTCTATTAAACCACTGTGCTACCTCATTTTCCCCCATTGATCCCAGGTGGATGATGCTGGCATGGAACACACACCACAGCCACCCAGCTAAATGCCAACCTCTGGGAGAAGTCAATGCCTCGGCGCTTCAAAAGATGCAAGAAATCTCAAAGAAATCTCAAAAAAATCTCAAAAACCCTTATCCTCCACTTGCCCTGAGGAAGACTCCAATCATCCCCCTGGTTTCTGCAGTTAGCCCTTGCCAAAGTCAATACATCAAGCGTCTGTGGACAGGACAAGTTTAACAGTAAGTAATAGAGAGGAAAGATGGATGAGTTTTATACAATGCATCCATTTTGCATTATCTTTCCATTCTAATTTGCTGGCGGGTTGCCATGCATTGAAAAGCACTTTCGGGTGCTCTGAACATGCCCCAAAGCCAAGCCTGGCTAAATAAATGCTAACCCAACCTCAAACCTCAACAGGACACCCTGCCTCTGACAAATGGCTAGCACATAACACACCAGTGCCCTCCCAGTTACCTCCAGGTCCGCTCGGTCCCACTGCAACCCAGCAAGACACATTTAGATTTTCATCCCTTAAGAATAAATCTAAAATTGCAATTCTCAAACCGACCTTAATCAAACCTGGCATCGGCTGGACTACGAACCCGCTAACAAATGTGATGTTTAAAGGCACGTTTTCTTGCAGACCATGATGTGTGGAGGGGATGCAGAAGCGGGACTTGCTCCTCGCCCCATCTTTTACCCATGGACCTCAAAGCACTTCCAAAACCACCACTTCAGAGCACAGCACAACCCAACAGACTCTAAGGGAGCCAGGCAAGGGAGCACGCAGCATCATCTGCAGGTCCTCAGAGCATCAAAGGAAGCACCTCCAAGTCCACACGGCTGTTAGCTTCACCCCACCCCTGATGCTGATATAAAAACATGAATAAAAGCACACATGAACTAAAGTATATTCTGCATCTTGGTCCACTCTGCACACTTCAGAGCATCTTCCTTTACCCACCGGGGCCAACTTTGAGTAGAAAAGGTCCTAAGCATGGATATTCCATCAGCCACCAACACTGGAGATGTCTCGGTCCACCAGGTCCACTGCCACACTCCCCCAAATCCAGTAACACAAAATAAAAGCCCAGATGCTGTAAAACCCACAGCATGGCCACACTGATGCTCACTCTTCGTTACTGCCTTCGTTAGGTTGCTTGGGATGGGGTTTAAGCACGCAGCTGGGTGCCACTGATGAGCCCCTTGCCCACTTCTCCTTGCCACGAGAGGGCACCTCTGCCCTCCTCCAGTGCCTGGGACGCATTTCTAACTGGTTTCCAGTGACTATTATGGTGCTGTGGGCTTGGGGATGTTCCAAGATGAGTTCAAGCTTTGCAAAGCAGCCACATGAAGCTTTGGGCAGCTCCCACGCATCAGCAGGAACCCCAAACCCTGCCAGCACAGGCTCTTGGGTGGGTCCCAGACAACTCTAATTTCTCCATAATTAAGCATCATTACCAGGATGATTGACACGTGTCACTCAGACACATTTCACATAATTTCACCTACAGAAAGTGGCCAGGGCCAACTTTTTATTCTGTATTTCCAGCTCCCCAGATACTGAGGTATTGACCTTACTGCAAACTTTACAAAACCCAGGGGCTCAGTGTGCTTCAAGCAGGGAAAATACAGAGAGATTCATTACAGCGAGGGAAGCTACGAGGATTCAGGGCCCTGACATCTTCAGATGCACAAGCCCACGCCAGTGTGAGAAAGGAAGAGGAAACAAAACTGCTGCGACTTCTGAGGGTTTTTCTGCTTGAGCTCTGGGTCGGGAGGAGGAGGAGGAGGAGGAAGAGGAGGAGGAGGCGGCAGCGCGGGAACCGGTGGCTTTGAGGGCTGCTCCGCTGCGATGCTACAGCATGGAGCTGCAGACCCTCACACCTGGCAGGTACAGATTTATCAGATAAGATGCGCTCAAAAATCAATATAAGAGTTTCAGCGCGGGGCTGGGTGCCAGTGGCACCCAGTCTGGTTTAAACCAAATCAGGTTGAACCAGTGCAGCGATTGCAGGCAGGCAAACCCTCCCAGATCAAAGCAGATTCACAAAGGGAGAATCCAGAAGTTACAACATGGATTACACTATCTTAGGAACTTAATTCAAGGGTGGAGACCCTTTTACCAAAACTCAAGTTAAAACCCGTGATGATGTGCTCAGACCTATCACTCCTCCCAGTTTGGGTGGGGAGGTGGCAGGGTGGGGGTTCAGATCTTCAGCAGAAGATTTGTGCCCATGGTGTTGGGCACAAATCCCAGCCGAGAGCTCCCAAAGCTCTTTCCAGCCCTGGCACCGGCGTTGGTGGGTCTGGGACCGCACAAAGATCTGCAGCAGGTTTGGTGTCGCGGCAAAGCTGTGATGTATTTTCCACTGAAAACTGCAAGTGAAATCAAAATGTTTCCGTCCTTCTGTCTAAAGGGAAGAAACCAACTGAGATAAAGTACAAGTGAGGCTTTTTTCTTCTTCTTCGTCTTAATTTCCAGCAATTTTAAACGGAAGAAAGGAGTTCTTCACTGGCTGAAGCCAGCCTCATGTTCTCTTGCATTTCCTCTTCAGAAAGCAGGCGAGGGCAAAGCAAAACTCTTCTAAGAAATGGCAATCTAGCGTTTTCATCAAAACCCGAGAAACTAAAGTTTCTCAACAGAGCCCACAAAAATCTCCCTTTATGGGCAGGAGGAAAGATACCAATGAAACCACTGGGACAGCCCGACCAAGGAAGACAGCAGCACCCACATGAATGCGGCCGGGCTCCTCCTTCGGCATGTACTCAGGTTTGGGAGAGCATCAACCCCCCGGCTGCCTCCTTCATCCCACTGGAGCTGGACCAGCAGCAGAGGAGAGGTAAAGTTTCCAGACGAGGGAAGACATCTCATGTTTGTTCATTTGGGGTTGGTATTTTTTTAGCAAGGGGGTCATGAATAAGAGAAGAAATGGAAAAGGCTGAGGCTCCAGTAGGGCAGGAGCTGGAAAAGAGCAGAGATGGGCTTCGCCGATCACCTCATTGCAGAGTAAATAGCGGTGCCGAAGCAAAGCCATTTAAAGCCCACCACTACTTTGGCACAGGCAAAAGCAGAAGCCAACCCGGCAGACACACATCAAATAAATCCAACACACCGTTAGGGAAATCCAGCACAAAGCTGTCTGAATATCTGATCTGGATTTTTTCCTAAGCGAATTCCCCCCAGACACGTCCGTGCCCTCTCTCCTGTCTGCCTTCCATAAACATTCCCATCACCAAGTTTCACTGGCGCAAACAGCGGCAGAAAGGAGCTCGCAAAGTTGCGGGAACAAGTATTTGGGGAAACTAAATATAAAATTTGCGCTGTGCAAATATTCACGCCAGGCATGCGGGGCTGTGCAGCCAGCAAGGCACGAGAGCGATATCACGGGGCGGATAAAGGCTCCCAATGGGCAAAAACTCCTCTGTCAAACCATAGCTTTTAAAAAGTCACAAATGCTCTCTCCCCCTCAATATGTATCCCATATAAAAGTCGTAGCCACTTTGCATCTCTGCCATGAGCAAGGAGAGGCTGCAGATGTCAGAGAAATTTGTTGCGTTATTAGTTCAGCTGCAGCTGAACGCTAAACAATGACTACATAAAGTTCATATAAAATTGTATATTTAGGCTCAAATTCAGCACATGCCTCATTTTACCATCGAAGCAGCCCCATTAACTTCAAAAGGATGGCTTCCTGGTTTAAAAGCACATCCTTAGGAGCCTTGTGAATCCGAGCCTAAAAGCACAACGTTTATATGAGGTTCTTGGCTTCTCATGAAATTACACCCCGACAAACAACCCCATAAAGCCCATCGCAGCCACAAGCGCTTCTTCCTTAGAGGCACCGCAATTCTCTTAGTCTTTGCTTGTTTGATCAATTTGTTTGTAAATACTTTCATGCTGGAGGCTTGAACTACAGGAGATGGCAAAACACACGTGAATGTCTTCAGAGCAATGAAAATGTACATATAAATATATATATACACGTACACACACACAACTACCAGCTCTACTGATCAAGTCTGCTTGGACATGAGGATGCAGCATTTCCCGACACCTTGCAGGTCAATGCTGCTATTGCTTGTGATCCCTTAAGCCAGATATCGTTTAATCGCAGGTGATGTTCTGCACCCGACACAATCAGAAAGTCCGAATCCAGTTCCAGATCGCTCAGGAGTTGAAGCAAAGCCAGTGCTTCACAAGTGATAAGTGCCGGAGAAAATATAGAGCTAGAAGGGAGAGTGGAACATCCCGGGCATCACTTGGTACCCATTACCATCCAGCATCTCTGTGCCCCTTGTTCTGCTCCTCATCTGCAGCTCCTGACCCCCATCTGTGTGTGCTCCTGAAATTCCCTAACAGTTTGACAAACTTTTCACCATAAACACAACGGCTCCGCACCCAGCAAAGAAGTAGGGGGACAAGTAACTCCCCTTTGCCCCCCAGCACCCATACCCTTCTTAGTGGTTTTTGGGGGTGAAAGGGCAGGACCCAGGGGGTGCAGAAACTGCTGAAGCCTCCCAGGTGTCAGCTGGGGGATCCAAATCTCAAGAAATAAGAAGGAATTCCAGACAGTCAGATTTTTCAAGAGCGCTCAGCACATCGGGCGCTAATCACTTGTGAAAACGGAGCTTTTATTTAGACTTGCTTAAATGCAAGTTGGAAAAATCTGGCTCCAATTGTGGGTGAAAATCTGGCCCTGACAACCTTTTTTGTTTTTTAATTCCCTCCCTTTTTATTTGGCTCTAGATCACAATTCCCCTGTCTCTTTTACACTCCGGTCCGGGAGGTTGCTCCTGCAGGATCGCCACTTTTAACTTTGTGAAAAAAAAAGGAAAGGAAACTACAGCAAGGACTTTGTCGGAGCCCAAACCTTCTCCTTTTTGCGCAAATTAATTTCCCTGTAATCTCAAGTGCTGTTTACACATCGCCATCTCCCCGGACCGTGCGGGATTTGCATCTCGCCGCGCGCTGCGTGGAGCCCTGCCAGCTGCGGCGGGTTCTGTCGGGGCTGCCGCCGCTTTTATTCCAGGCGGACCCCGTTCAGAGCATCTTAAAACTCAACCTGGTGGATTATTCTTCAAAATAAAGCGTGGACCTAGTGCTGCCGGGGATGCACGTGGATTAGGGATTTATTTTCTTAAAGCGGTTTGCTCCGTACGGACCAGACAATTACGGTAGCCAGAAAAGTGTGAAATTTCAGCTCTGACCATGTCAGGGCTCCCAAGTGTCAGTTACAATAAAATAAATGACCCATTTCCTGACGGATCGCAAGGGCTCCTCCGAGAGGGACGGACACATTTTTTATGTTGGTTTATTTTCTCTTTTTTTTCTCCCCTTTTTCCTGGCGGGAAAGCTGTGCTCCCCTCCTGCTCTTTCGCATCAGGAGATGCAGAGCATCTCACCCCTGTGCCCTGGCAGTGCCCTCCCATTCTCTCCCATCCTGTCCCCAGCACCGTCCCCACCGATGTCCCCACTCCCTCCTGTTGAGCTCTGCCAACTCCTGGCCCCCTGCCTCCAGCCAGACCCTCCATAAACCGTCCCCCTGCTTTTTGGGGTTTTATTACCCTCCTTGGGGAAGCTCCCATGCAGGGGGTGTAAAGGCAGCCGGAGTGGGCTCGACTCCAGGCAACAGCATGAAGAGGATGAACGGTTTCCCAAAACCACTTCCCAGCACACGCAGACCACCCAGGTACCCCAAAGTCTCCCCTTCAAACAGGCACCAGCACCTCAAAGCCTCTGTGATACTGAAAAGCAGTCGGCTTTGCTTCAGATGCTCCTAAAATGAAGTCAAAACTCATAAAAAGAGGACAAGAGTCAGGCTGTGTCCCCCATGGAAAGGGCTGGCAGGACCCCAAAATGGGCTGCAGGATCTCAACCCTCACAAGATCCAGTCCAGAAAGTCCCATCCCTCGCTAATTCTGTCCAGAGGACAAAACTGAGCAGGTTTTGATTAAAACATGATTTTGTTTCCTTTTAAAACGATATACTGAAAACCATAAAGACTGCTCCAGCATCTTCAAGAGCAGGCTACGGACACTGGACATGAACCAGTGAGGAACTGGTTTCCACTCCCCTTCAGAGGCTTCTTCCACCAGAAGCAGAAAACGCACACTGGTCTTAATAAAACCAGTTTAAAATACCACCTTACATCAACTTTCCCACAGCTTCCCGGGGCACTACCAACACACAAGTGGTGTGAAACCTCCAGCCTGCTCTGGACCAAGCCATCACCCCCAGCCCAGGGCAGAATTCAGGTGGGGAGGGACTTCCCAAGGTCACCTTGGCCAACCCCAATGTTTCCCCAGCCCATCCCCTCTGCAGGGACCTGGGTCTCGATGCCTGAGCAGAACATCTCGTGGTTCACCAGAAAAGATGCAAGGACAAGGACAGACGGACAGAGACACGTATACCTCAAAAAAATCTTGCAGAAATGAGAAAAAACACCCAACCAAGACCCCTGCGACCTCCAGAATAAACTCACAATTTCCAGGCAAACCCCAGCAAAGATTTCAGAGCTGAATTCCCCGCAGGGTTTGCACATTTAAGCAGATGCCCCGGGTAGGCAGCGGGGATGAAACACCACCCCGATGTCGGTGTGGAAAAACACCCCTGTGGGTCTGAGCTTCTCGTTTCACAAAACAGAGGTTAAGAAATTAAATTTTTTAAACTTTGCTGGTCAAGAGCGTATTTCACCTCCTCAGGAACTCAGTGCAGGACCCTCCCAGATCATTTCCATGCTTCAAACCGGGCAGAATAAGAATTTAATGGTGCACAAAGGCTCGAAGCCATCGGTCAGCGAGGAGGTGGCAGTGAGGATGGGCAGACCTTGCAAACAGCTGCTTCTGCCCATTCCTCCCCACCGTCCCCAGTTTATCGGGGTCCGGATGATGGCTGCGAACCCCTCTCACCCCCAAACCCAAAGAGGCAGCAGGCAGTGCTGGGCAGAAGTGGGGGATTTAGGAGTGCACATCCACACTGAAGCTTTTAAATGCCTGCAGTCATGGCGAAAATCAGTTTCCACCAGAATTATTTTTTAAAAGCTTTGGGGAAAAAAATGTAAAAAAATAATAAAACAAATAGAAAAGTCTTACAACCTCTTTAAAACGCCTTTTTTTTTTCCCCCAGAAGAAACTTGGTTTCAGACCCCTCAATTTTTCAGTTTTCTCCTACTTCCCTCCTTAATTTTAGGAAAGGGGCAGACACCAGCATCCCCCAGGGGCTTCCCTATGCATTTGCTTTAGGTGTCCACTTCTCCTCATCAAAACTGTTCTATAAAACCAGTGGCACCATTAAAAGAAGCAGAAAAAAAACCCCAACCCACACCTTCCATTGCCAAACCCAGCAGATCTGGGAGGCAGAAGGAAGGCAGGGAAAAGGGGCTGGAGATGTTTCCTCCTGCTCCAACCTGGAGCTACAAAGCCCAGGGCCAACCTTGGACCACCCCGAGCTGCCTGAACTCCCCCCAAAACCCTCCCAGTGGCTCTGGAAAACATTAACATCGCTGGGGGGGGAGCAGAAATCTCCATTTTTAATGGTTTTGTTTAAAATTCTGAAAGGTCTCAGTTTTCAAAGCGAGTACTTTAACCCCAGCTCCCCTCAGCCATATCTCTGTTTGCTTGGGTTTTAACCCAAAAGGCAAAGATAGAAACGAATTCAACTGGAGAAGCAGATCCAGCCCTAGCGATTGCCACCGAGGTTCTCTAGGAAATTCAATTTACTCTTTTCTTCAGAATTTTAAAATCATCAAACTCCTAACAAAGGGCACCTACACGGGATGGGCTTCATCTTCTACAGGTTCAAAACGTGAAGCTCCAAAGTTTATGGTTAATTTGCAAATTCTTGAATATATTTGACAGTTGTGGCTCCTAGATGGAAAAGGGGGGAATAAAGGCATTTCTCTCACTTCAGGCTGGAAATTGGGAAATATCCTTTCTCCCAGGTATGTTAAAATCGATTAAATTATCTCAGTTTTAAACCTCATGGATGAAATTTACTGGCAAATTATTAGTGGCTCATTTAATGACAAATTATTTCTAGTTTTTCTAGCTGGAAATCGTCAAGACGGATTAATTTCCAAATTCTCAGAGGTGTAAAATCAGTAGCAGGGAGCTCTCAGCTCAGAGCCGGGGGCTCCCAGGAATAAACCAAATAATTCCTCCTGATTATGACCCTTTTTGGTAACCAAAAAAGTAGCAACAAACCAAATTCCATTAAACCCTACACCCTCAGAAAGGAGCATTCATTCTGCCTCTCCATTTCCAAGCACTGTTGTAAACGAGGGTGTTGCTAATTTTTTCTAATGATACTAAAACTCGTAAACCAGACCTGTTCTAAAGGGAAATTAATGATTTTAAGCCTGGATTAAAAGCATATTTTTGTCTCAGCGTTCAAGGCAGTGTCTTTATTTGAATGGGAAAGAACTAGCAAACTTTTCTGCAGTTCAGTTCTCAGAGAACCCGAGCACCACGAGGGGGAAAGGCGCATTTTTTGATTAATGCTGACAAACAAAGAAGTCCCACTCGCCGTTATCAAAAATTGGAAAACATTTCGTTACGAACAATTAATTGCACGATTACGCACACGCAAAGGGGAGATTTCTCCAGTGTGAAAACATTCATTTGAAACAAAGACTTTTTTTTTTTAAAAAAAAAGCCAATTTTAAGATTTCTCTGCACTAAATCCTCCCGTCATTAACAACATTTATTAATTCCCACCTCCACTCAGGAGCACAGGGACCCTCTAAAGCCCCAAGTTACTTGTGAATCACCTCGACTTAAAAAACCCCTTTTAGTTCGCAGTCTATGGGCTGTTATCAACCCAGCTCCCGCTTCCCCCCCAGTTACTCGCTTTCATTTCATTCTCTCTGGTCGACTCACTTCCACATTCCTCATATTTGGAATGTCTGCTTGATGGATTCACTTTTTTCCCCCCTCACCCCTCCTCCTCTCTTCATTCATTCATTCTTTCGACCCCATCGACTTCGAGCTTTTCAGTTTCCCAGCTCCAACTCCCCCCTCCCCGAAACCAACCCCTAATCTTAAATCTGAATTTTTTTTTCTTCCTTAAAGAAACTTTTCCGTTTGAATCTCCTGAAAAATAAAGCATGTGATAATTGTAAAGATTTTTTTTTTCTCTTTTTTGCAAGTCCTCTTAAGTTTCTCCAAGTTTTTCCATCAGCAAAGTTAAAGAAAAAATAAGTCCTTAACAGCAACGAGATACTTTAAACAAATCCAAACCAACTTTAAAACCTCAAGCTTTCTTAATGAAACGACATATTTACCAGCACTGACTTTTCTTTACAGTCTAATACTTCCAAAAGTATTTTGTTAAAATGGATCCCCATGATCATTAACATGATTTGCAGCTCTGAGTGTTATTTGAAGAATCACTCTAATTAAACAACTCTAAATCAGTTTATCCTACTCGGGGATTTTGGTGCAGCAGCCACACACCCCAATCTCTCTTTCTTGCGCCATATTAACACGTTCACTATTTTTTTTACTTAATTTCTATGATGGGTTTAGGGACAGGAAAGATTTTAAAGAAGGAAATACACCAGCAGGAAAGATTTCTTTACAACATGCCATTTCACCGGCCCCATTCATTCCTAAAAAACACCCAAATCAGCTTTCCCGGCCATTCCTTATTTGCACTTTCCACCAGAAGAAAACACACCCAAAAAACCAACTTCTTTCTTTCTTTTCTTTTCATTTTTAGAAATTCGCTGGGAAGGGCACCAATGCTCATGACTTGTTTTCCCACATTTCTAAAGGCAAAAAAAAAAAATTAAATAAAAAAAGAAAGAAAAGCTTGGGTTTAGCAGGGGGAGGGGGGGGGCGGTTGTTTGGTTTCGAGCCCACCAAACCCATCTGATTTTGTCCTCCCTCCTCACACTTAATTAACCATTTCCTGTGCTGGGTGCCTTTAAACTGGAAAATCCAGTCTTAAAAAACAAGCAGAAAGGAAAGAATTTTAAAAAATAAAATTTAAAGGACAAAAAAAAAGGCGCCTTTGAGGCAGCCCCCCCCCACC
>NW_010173052.1:0-993 GCF_000695765.1 Mesitornis unicolor | reverse complement strand
ACGGCCCCCAGTACGGCACCAGTACGGCACCAGTTCCCAGTATAGCTCCCAGTACAGCACCAGTACAGCACCAGTACCCTACATAGACCCCCATATGGCACCAGTACAGCACCAGTATGGCACCAGTTCCCAGTATAGCTCCCAGTACAGCACCAGTACAGCACCAGTACCCTACATAGACCCCCATATGGCACCAGTACAGCACCAGTATGGCACCAGTTCCCAGTATAGCTCCCAGTACAGCACCAGTACAGCACCAGTACCCTACATAGACCCCCATATGGCACCAGTACAGCACCAGTATGGCACCAGTTCCCAGTATAGCTCCCAGTACAGCACCAGTACAGCACCAGTACCCTACATAGCCCCCCATATGGCACCAGTACAGCACCAGTATGGCACCAGTTCCCAGTATAGCTCCCAGTACAGCACCCAGTACGGCACCAGTACGGCACCAGTTCCCAGTATAGCTCCCAGTACAGCACCAGTACAGCACCAGTACCCTACATAGCCCCCCATATGGCACCAGTACAGCACCAGTATGGCACCAGTTCCCAGTATAGCTCCCAGTACAGCACCCAGTACGGCACCAGTACGGCACCAGTTCCCAGTATAGCTCCCAGTACAGCACCAGTACAGCACCAGTACCCTACATAGCCCCCCATATGGCACCAGTACAGCACCAGTATGGCACCAGTTCCCAGTATAGCTCCCAGTACAGCACCCAGTACGGCCCCCAGTACGGCACCAGTTCCCAGTATAGCTCCAAGTACGGCACCAGTACGGCACCAGTTCAGCATAAAAGCCAGTTCCCAGTTAAGAACCAGTTCAGCACCAGGACAGCTCCCAGTTCAGCACCAGTTCCCAGTATAGCCCCCAGTACGGCACCAGTACAACACCAGTACAGCACCAGTATAGACCCCAGCACCCAGCAAAGCCCCCAGTACAGCACCAGTACGGCGCCAGTTCAGCACCAGGACAGCTCCCAGTTCA
>NW_010173051.1:2626-7231 GCF_000695765.1 Mesitornis unicolor | reverse complement strand
AGCCATTCTGTGACTCTGTGATTCTGTGAATTCATCACTGGTGCTCAGATGGGTCATCTCGCCTCTTCCAGACCCCAAACACAAGTGTGCTCCACACTTCTGTCCTTCAGTACCTGCTCCACTACTTCCATACAGGAATGGGGTTAGGATGCATTAGCTCCTAACACACCCGAAACCTGAACTTCCCACGCCTTTAACCCTGCTGTCACCTGCTCTGTACCCCCTGTGCAACCACAGCAACGCAGGCTCCTGACACTCACCGACAGCAGCTGGGAAATGAGCTCCAGGTCCCAGATCCATCCCGTTCCCTTGTGTGGTGCAGTCACCAAGGAAGATGTGAAAACTGGAGGTGAGAAGCGTGCTGAGATGCACAAAAAGTGGCTGTTTCCATGGTGCCCAGGCTGGAAATGCCCCAAAGTGGTGAGGACGGTGGGAGGGAGCAGCACAGGGCATGGGATACGAGAAGTGTGTGGGGACACAGCACTGGGGGGACCCCTCGCACCCTGACACCACCGGACACAGCACCAGGGGGGCACGGGAGCGCCTGGGTCTGGATGGGAGAAGGAACCAAGGCACCAGATTTGCCTCTTCTTCACAGAACCATGAATTTTGGAAGAGATCTCTGAGAGCATTGGGTTCAACCATCACGTTGGACTTGAACTGTCAAGTAAAGCAGCTACGGGAGACGAGGAGGAGGTTTCCCCGGGGAGGAAGGCAGCAGTGGTGATGGATTTGGGAGGACACTGAGGAGCTGTTGGAGGTGGCAGCTCCATATCCCCATCAGTGGGGGCACCGAAATCAGGGCTGGGGGTGACCAGGCCATGCCTGGACTCAGTGATCTCAAGGGGCTTTTCCACCCCAGTGTTTCTGTGGCGCTGAGGCTCTGCGGTGGCCGTGCCCAGCAGTGGAGATGCGGGTGCTCCTGCCTCATGGGTGATCTTCATCCTGAGCTCTTACCCACCGTAATTTGCTTAAAGAGCTTAATGTCCCCCTGGGTGTGACTGGAACCAGTGGCTGGGGGAGCCGGGCAGGTGCAGGACAGCTCCCCATATGAGGACCCAGCCGAAATGGGGACACAGAATCACAGAACCCCAGGTTGAAGGGACCACAAGGACCATCCGGTCCAACCTTAGACCAACCTTGGTCCAATCAAACCGTAGAGTTTAAACGAGAGGAATCAGCCCCTGTCAAGCTGACTCCTAAAACTGACCAGCGCAGGGGAATTCACCACTTCCCTGGCAGATTGTTCCCATATCTCATTGAGAGATTATCCCTATTTCTAATGGATGGATTATTCCAATTTCTGATTGATACATTATTCCCATTTCTCACTGATAGATTATTCCAATGTCTCATTGATCTCATGGTAAAATCTTCTCCTGGGTTCAATGGGGATCTCCCCAGCAGCACTTTGTGTCCACTGCCCCTCGTCTTTCCCCCGTGACTCCTTTTTCAAGGGAGTCTCCATCCTCTTGGTGCCCCCCTTTCTGTCCTGGTCCATGGTGATCAGGTCCCCCCTGAACCTTCTCTTCCCAAAGCTGAACAGGCCCAGTTTTCTCAGCTCTTCCAGTCCTCTGAGCATCCTCCTGACCCTTCTCTGGACTCTTTCCAACCCGTCCACATCTTTTTTGGACAACTGGACACAGCACTCACGGTGTGGTCTGACACAAGTAGAGAGGGACGACGACACGACTCCCGTGTGCAGTGGCCCAGGGCCCAGCAGAGCCTGCTGCTCCGGCTGCCTCTGCTCCTGAGCCCTGTGCTCCTGCAGCCTGCTCTGCTCGCCTGAGCTGGGAAGCTCAGCAGGGTCGGGCCCGCTCAGTGCTTGGATGGGAGACCGCCCGGGAATACTACAGGGTGCTTGCTGCCGCTGCTGCTGGCGCCCGACAGGGTGCCGCTGCTGCTGGCTCCAGACTGGGACTTTTCCAGTGCTCCCAGAGCCTCTGGTAACATCATTGGGGCAGGATTTTATGCTGGTTTTGTAGATATATTTGTACATGTCTGTATCTATTCCTTTATTTCCTATAGTATTACTACTATTGTTTCATTAAACCTGTTAGTTTTATTTTCCAGCCTGTGAAGTCTCTCTCCCTTCTCTTTTCTCTCCGTTCTATGGAGGGCAGAGGGGTTAATGAGAGCGTCTGGCCAGGGTTTAGTGCCCAGCCCAGCCCTAAACCCCGACACTTCTTGTGCTACCTTTACTTTCACTGCTTTTACACACCTAGACCAAACCACGCCAGCACAGTCCAGCCCTCGCCCCTCCACTTCCCCTCCTTCCTCCTCACTCTTTGCTATCGGGGCAGAGAAGGAACCACGTTTACGTCTCCTCCTAACCCAGATTAATACATTTTTAAGCAGTGCAAGCTTCCTTTTGATCTTAACTTTCCGGTATCCAGCGAAACGTTCTTTAAAATACTCCTAATTATGCTTCACTGTCTTTTTCTCCAAAGTTCCTTCTCCCAAATGATCTGGCCCATAATTGCTTTCAGCTTTGTCAAATTGGCTCAGACACATATTTTTGGGTGCGTGTTTAATGCTCCTGATCTGAGTTTCGCTCTGCCCGAACGCCAGCACAGCCAAGTCGAGGTTACTTTCACCTCAGCCACTGCCAAATTTCGGGGCTGTGCTCAGAGGAGGGGAACTGCGGGGGTCTCCATCGGGATTTGGGAAGCCTGAGGAAGCCGCGGTGTCCCCTGGCTGAGTGGTCACCACCACGGTAGTGCAATGTACCCGTCACAGCGAAGCACCTCAGAAACTGCTCCTGAGACGCAAAGTGCTGGGAACGAGCAGTGGGGAGCGGCTGGAGGGGAACTGGTCCTTTTTGGGGTCCCTTTATGGTCGGTCACTGTGACCTGAGGTGCCAAGAAACCCGAAATCATCAGCTGCAGGAAACGCACGAGTGACGGTGACTGAAGCACAAACCAGAGAGACCCCATGGGGCTGGGGAGAGCCCCAAAACAGCGGTGGGAGATGGAGCCTGGCCAAAGGCTGCACCCACACAAATCCCCGTTGCGTTTACGGTCAGAGGAGGAACCCAACTGACACCGAACTGCAGCGGGGCAGGGGGCAGACCCGGCACGGCCTGGGTTTGCTGCGGAAGTGAGGACCCGGATCAGAATCACAGGGAACGGTGAAAACCCAGCGTCTGTACCCAGCTCACGGACGCCAGGGGCTGACGGGGCCCGCTCACGCTAGGGCTGTGTTGTATTTGCTCACATAACTGGCGTTTCCAGGGCGATGCGCTCCTGAGTTTCACACAGCCCTGCTCGCATTGCCTGGCACGCAGCGGCGCAGCCACCGGTGCGCACAACACCGCACATCAGCCGGAAGCTCCGCGCAGGTCCCCAGCACGCGGACACCCAGCCAAAACACCCCCTAAACACGGCACGGCAACACCCAGCCAAAACACCCCTTAACAACAGCATGGCAACACCCAGCCAAAACACCCCTAAACACGGCACGGCAACATCCAGCCAAAACACCCCTTAATGACAGCATGGGAACACCCAGATAAAACAGCCCTTAATGACAGCATGGCAACACCCAGCCAAAACACCCCCTAAACACGGCACGGCAACATCCAGATAAAACACCCCCCAACCACAGCATGGGAACACCCAGCCAAAACACCACCTAAACACGGCACGGCAACACCCAGCCGAAACACCCCTTAATGACAGCACGGGAACACCCAGACAAAACACCCCTTAACGACAGTATGGCAACACCCAGCCAAAACACCCTCAACCACCGCATGGGAACACCCAGCCAAAACACTCCCTAACCACAGCAGGAGAACACCCAGCCACAACACCCCTAACCACAGCACGGTTCACTCGGACAAACACCCAACCTGAGCTGCCTGTAGCGGGGTGACCCTGACCCTCATTTACTGCCCATTGGTTTGGCACCATCCTCAAGGTCACCCCTGCCCAGCACAACCAGGACCCGGCCACCGACCCCAACCTCGGAGGGGGCACAAGAGGGGACCAGGGCCCAAACCGGTGACAGCAGAAAGGGAGGGAGGTTTTCACCAGTCACAAGTTGTTCCCCTGCCCCTCTCCATCTGCAGCGGTCGGTGCGGGAGGGAAACGGTGGTTTTCTGGAAAAGGCCCCCACCGCCCCGTCTGCCTTGGCGACGAGGGCAATCATTTACACCACGAGTGTCACAGGTGGCCGCTAATGACCCTCGCTCATTTCTCCAGGTGCCCCGTGCGAGGCACCGGAGCCAGATGCCGGGGATCGTGGGATGCCGATCACTGCGACGGCAGCCAAGGGGCCTGGCTGGTTGCCCTGGAGCCGCGGGCCCATCTGGCCCCATGGCACATCCCCATCCCCGGTCACCGCAGCATCTCTGCCCTGATCCCTCCTCGCTGCTCCTCCTCTCCTCTTTGCTTTCTCTGAGGCCTTTTTTCCCCTGCTCAGCCCCGGAACGCACAGCTCCTTTAGTGTTCGAGCGAGTAATAAGTGCATCAAGTCCCAGTAATTATCTCTAATTAGGGTTAGTGATTATACTGTTGGGTTGGAGAAAATCAATCTCTGGTTTCCCGTCAGGGAGGGCAGAGCTGAGCCGGGGCTGGGGGGGGTCTGGTGCTGGCAGCTCCC
>NW_010173051.1:0-2597 GCF_000695765.1 Mesitornis unicolor | reverse complement strand
GGCCACGTGGGGCAGATGGGTCCTGGTCATGGCAACCGGAGCACGGCCTCGCTGGTCGGGATGGGGGGCGCAGTGCACCCCAGGGATGCGCAGGGACACTGGGGCTGTGGGTCCTTCTGGGGACGCTGTCACAGCAGCTATGGCCACTCACACAGATCAGATCGAACCTGTGGGTTCACATGAACCTCCTGTGCTCCCACTGCTCCCATTGCCCCTTGTCCTGCCATTGGCCATCCCAGAGCAGAGCCTGGCTCCTTCCTCCTGACACTGCCCTTTCCAAATGGATCCCCAGGAATGAGGGCACCCCTCAGGCTCCTCTGCTCCAAGCTCAAGAGCCCCAGCTCCCTCAGCCGCTCCTCAGCAGGAGATGCTCCCCAGTGGTCACTTCTCCAAGTGATAGTGCTTGTATGGTAAGGAAACATGGCAAGGCCACTGTCTCACCATGGCTGCCGGATCCACACCTCATCTGTGTGGCTCTGCTGGACTCTTTCAAGCAGAAAACCTATGGAAGCGATAACGTTGTGACACCATAAACACCACTGCCACCGTGACACGGTGCGCCCTGAGGACCCTGGGGACAGTGGCCTCGCTTGGTGATTTAGGAAGCACCAGGCAGTGCTGAATTTCATCCCTGGGACCTGCGGGGAGGATGTGTCCTGCTTTGCTGGGACTGACTTTTAGGGGCAGTTTTCTGCTGAGGAAAACCGTGATTCTGTAAGGACCACACCACTTGATTTCACTGGAGCAAAGTGGCGAGACTTCGTTACAGTTTTGGCTAATGCAAGGTCTTGAGATAACCAGGTACAGAGGCTGGGGGAAGCAGAAACCCAGGGTAATCGACCCCAGCTGACCAATTGGTATCATCCCATACCAAAAACATCACATTCAGTGTAAATGGGGGAGTTTTCTGGGGACAGCTCTTGTTCTTCTTCCCTCTTCCACGGCTGACATCTCCAGAGGAAGCTGTCTACCGTCCCAGCCTAAGGCCTGCTCCCCCACAGCACTGGCTGCGTGCCTTACATTAATACTGCTATTAATACTAGTTTTTATTATTATTATATTATTAAATCTATATCTATTTCAACCCCTGGGTCTCCTTTCCTTTCCCCAACCCCTCTCACAGGTAGAGAGGAGCCATTGGGTGATGGAGCAGCTGCATAGAGCAGGACAGTGTGGAGCTGGTGGCAGCGCTGGGGCTGTGGTGTCCCTCTGGGGCCTTTAAGGAAAGCTGGGATGAGTTCAGGGGCTCTGAAACTTAGAGAAAATGAGCATTTATGGAGCAGGGAACACTGCAGACTGGGGCCATCATGCACCAGTGGTGAGCAGTGAGGTGTTATCCCATTATCATCAGAGAGGTTTCCTGCAGGACCAAGGTGCCCAAGAACAACACCAGCAGGGGAAGCAGGGGCAGCCAAGGCTGAGGAGCTGGGTATTGCCTTGGGAACCGGGGATTTAACCCCCGCGCCGCTGCAGAATCCCCACAACAACCCTTGGAGTCACTAACACCCACACTGGTCAAACACAGCCCTGATAACTCCTGCCCCCCGTGCCCCGGTGCGGACCAGGACTGACCGACAGCAGCTCAAGGGCGAGAAAAGGCCAAGATCCTGGGAAAGGAAAGCAGATCCTAGGCTCTAAACTAAAAGGGCTTTGACAATTTTGGCTTTATCTTCTCTTTGCCTCAGTTCTCCTTCTGTAGAGAGGAACAAAAACAGCGAGAGAGCAGAGCTACAACACTTGGAAATACAAAATTCACCCTAACTCCAGCACAGGCCCAGCAAACACAACCTGCAGCGGATCTGGGTCCATTGCAGGACCTGGGCGTCGGGGTTCGCTGGGGCTGTTCTGCCTCACCCCCGCAGTGTCCCAATGTGCCCTCCGCTCCCCTCGGGGTCCTGGCGACCTCCAGCTTCGCCCACTGCCACCCCTTGAGCCCCAGCCCCACATCTGGATTCGCCTTCCTACCACATAAACATTCGGAAGACGTTACCATGGGGAAGTTATAGCGAATTGATAATACTTATAACACAACACATGAATTTTCAGTATTTTATACATGATTCATGACGCAAAGTATTAATTACAGATAAATTTTCCTAAATCTCTGATCCCTGCTTCATCCTCAGACTACAAACAACCCTGTAACGTGGCACAGGGAAGCGTGGGGGGTCCCACACCGACAGGGGCTGCAGATGGACCCTCGCCCGCTTCCCCTCCCGATCCTCGTCCCGAGGGGCTCGCGTTGGGCTTTACCCATGGGGTCAGCGGAAAGCAGAGCTCCCAGCCGAAATCACGGTCGCTGTAACGCCGGATCCCAGCCCAGCCCTTCCTCCTCAGCACCCCAACACACCAAACCTCGCCTGGCCCACCCGCGCCTGACCGGGTGCTGTGGCAGCAGAAAGGCAGAGGACGCCACCGCCACCCCGCTCTCTGCCGCCTCTTCCTCCTCAATGTCATTGTCCCCCACGGCGAGCAGCGGTGTGCCAGGGAAACAGGTTTTCCCTTTTCTTTGTTAATTCTTCCCTCATTACATTTGAAATTCCACAATCAGTGTGCACTGTAATTGTCGAATTTGATGCTAATGATTAATGAATTAA
>NW_010173050.1:0-721 GCF_000695765.1 Mesitornis unicolor | reverse complement strand
CTACATGCAACTTGCTGGTCCTCATCCTAAACACTTCCTCTTAGGATAAAACACTGACACTCCTGAGCCACCCAGAGCAATACTTGTTTATAAGATGTATCGATAGCAATGGCCTTCCTGGCCTCCTTTGAAGAACCATGATGTAAATGAGAGCATCTCCAAAAACTGCACTGGACTTCATCAGGGTCCTAATGTGTGAAGTTTCCTCATCAATTCTACCTATACATTAAAAGAGCAGATTCTCTTCTTGGGTGTACTTTGTAGTCAATCAGTATAAAATCACTGGCATTAAAAAAAACTTGTCATCAGTTTTTAAATATGTTTTGTGCATTTTTCTTGAAGAAATTCTTCAAGTGGCCATATATTTTTCCATCACCTCAACATGTTCAGATATTGCAAGATTAATTTATAAATGCTAGAACAGCACTCAGAGCATTGTGCATCTTCATGAAAATAGTTTATGCTGGGAAGTAAGGTGCTTATTTACATTCCACACAAGAGAATATTCATAATGGTACTAGTCTTTGGCTGACACAATTTATTTGTGAAATAAGAGAAATATTTTAGAGGCAAGGAAGAACATAACAGTTGGAGAATGTAATAACAAACTGCTGCTAACGCCTGTTAATATAATGGTTATTAGCAATTACAATAGAGGAGTGCTTGAAAACAATAATTTCTTAGTTTGTGGCAAGAGGATAAGAATTTGAGATCTAAATGT
>NW_010173049.1:0-1179 GCF_000695765.1 Mesitornis unicolor | reverse complement strand
TTAAGAAAACAGGTAAGCCAGGGCTAGGTTACAAAAAACAAAATTTAGTTTAGCTCATCTACCTATTTTTGGGACTAAAATATCATCTTTACTTCACTTTTGGGTACTTGTGAAGTTTTACTGTGTAATCCTAACATACATTGTTTTAGACCATACTATTGAGACAGGCCTGTGAGTGGTTATTCTGTGAAGAATATAAATATCTGAAACAGTCAGACTTCTCTTTAAGCAAATCACCACAATTCAGGCCCAAGAACCACCATAAGTTAGAGACTTACATTTCTCGTGAAACATTGGGGGGACAACTGCCTGCATCTCCCACAAACACTGTAACATTTGGATTCTTCTCACCACAGAAGTAGAGATCTCTGAACTCATTCACTTGAAGAGCCTAGAGAAAGAGGCAGACATCAGATTTTTACAGAGCTAGTGATCTGGGGTGCTAGAACTGAAATACCTCAAAGGAATTTGATTATTAGAAGACACATCATTCTTGGAACCATATGTTTATGTTTCTTTTTATTCTGAAGCTCTTAATCACTGCCTTTTTGAGGAACTGCTTCAAGTTCTACATGCAGAATTCTTTGGTGTCTGAGTCTTTGGCTTTAAAGTTACATTTCAGTGATGTAGCCTTGGTTTCTGTCTTGCCAGCTACAAGTCTCTGTTCATCCATTTTCATCTGGGTCAGTCTACTGACCTGGAAAGCCATGCAACTGCAGGCAGACACCTAGCACCAGCACACTGAAGCAGACAGCACCGTCAGCCAGACGAGAAGGGAAGGGTTCCCTGGCACTGGCATCCTGGGCTAACTGCAGTCTCAGGGCCCACCTTCACATCCAGCAACGCTGATAAAATATCTCACTGACACCCAAACAGAAGAGGTCTTGCACATCTCCCCCCTTCCCTGATCCTACCTTTCTCTTCCACTGCCAGTCAACATGGTCCTGGCACACCATCCTGCCCCAGCTCTGGCATTCATTTCACTAATTTTTACTCAAAGTTAGGAAATTATTCCTCCCAAATAGACTTGGCCAGGAGGAAGACAGGAGATAAAAGCAGAACTCCCACCTGTGACCAAGGGGTGACCTTCTATGTGTAGTTACTGTGTTTCAAGCAGCTTATTAAGCAGCTGCACCCCAGCCACTTATTATTCAGAAATGGCAGTAAGCCATATTTCAC
>NW_010173048.1:0-515 GCF_000695765.1 Mesitornis unicolor | reverse complement strand
CCAACACACCTCGAAACAGCCTAAATAACCCAAAATCACCCCAAAACACCCCAAAAATCACCCCAAAACACCCTGAATAACACTAAATCACCCAAAACCACCCCAAAACACCACAAAGTACCCCAAAACACCCCAAAAATCACCCTAAAACACCCCAAAACACCCCCAAAACACCCTAAATAACCCTAAATCGCCCCAAAAACCACCCCAAAACACCCCAACACACCTCGAAACAGCTTAAATAACCTTAAATCACCCCAAAACACCCCAAAATACCCCAAATCACCCCAAAAACCACCCCAAAACACCCTAAATAACACGAAATCACCCAAAACCACCCCTAAACACCACAAAATACCCCAAAACACCCCAAAACGCCCCCTAAACACCACAAAATACCCCAAAACACCCCAAAAGACCCAAAAACACCCCAAAAATCACCCCAAAACACCACAAAACCGCCCCAAAACATCCTAAATAACCCTAAATCACCCCAAAACCCCCCAAATATCACC
>NW_010173047.1:11787-16603 GCF_000695765.1 Mesitornis unicolor | reverse complement strand
GCTTTTCTGCTGGGGTGGGAGCAAGGGACATGAGGGGCGAGGGGCGAGGGGCGAGGGACGGTCTCAGTCCGCGCAGGTCCCAGTCGCATCCATGGGCGCTGCGGGGATGTCCCCGGTCCCGTTAGGAAACCCCGCGGCTGCTCCGGGACCACCTGGCACCGCCGCTGCTGTCAGAGCCTGCGGCACCCAGAGCGGGCACTGTGCGAGGGGACAGGAGGGGATCCGCAGTCTGAGTGCCCTGGTTCAGTGGCTGCACGCCAAAAACTGCGGCAATAAACAGCGCAACCAGCTCCATTTCTTACTTAAGTGATTTCCCGAACTGGGAGAAGATGTAGAATTGCACAACGTTACGGAGTGGGTGTTTTCTCACCGCTGTGTCACCTCAAGGTATGGGAGATGTCACTGAAAGCCACGTATGTTGCTGATGGAGCCCCAGCAACTCAGGTAAGCCCTGGCCTTTGTGCCTAGGAAGGTGGCACCCAGGTGGGCAGAGAGGAGCCTGCAGCGAGGGCTGGCACCTCCACAGCAACACTGACACTGACACATACACATACACATACATAACCCACCCTAGCTCTGCCACACCTCTGTCCCTGGGTTTGCTACAGCAATGAACAAAAGCTCTCATAACATTTGCAGAGATGCAAAAGGGCTTCAAGGGCTCAGGCTGCTTCCCAGCATACGTACTGCAGCCCCGGGGCAAGTGGGACATGGGTTGTCCTGACTACTCTCCTCACCTACGCATCTGAACACGTCAGAAAGCAAAATAATCCCCCCAAGAAGGGCTTTCTCAGGGCACACCAGTCACTCCTGACAATTAATCACACAGGTAACTCGTTTTCCTCCTGGCTGACAAGTGCTGGCTCCAGCAGGGAACTAAGGGGCTGGTGTGAGGGAAAGCAGCCCTATAAAACAGCTGAGTGTGCGGTGTGAGCGTGTTCTTTAGTGTCTAATGAATCAGTGGGTCTGTGTCTCTCCCGGGCTGACTGCAGGATGCTCTTGGTGCAATACAGGGAGAACGGGTTAAAGAATCGGGTCTGGTTTTGGCAGAAAGAGCAATAGTTTAGAGACAAGTGAACCGGGAGCCTCTTCAAGACCTCAAGAGACACTGAATCAAGCCCATAGGGAATGGGAAATAAGCCCTGCCTTTATCTGCAACATCAAGCTCCATGTTTAGCAGCCTCCATGGATAGCCAGCATCTGCTCCGCAGCTCCTCTTACACAAGTGTGTACACATTTTTATCCCAGCATCTTTAAATAGCCCTGGTTCGTGTGAAAATGGTTGAACCTTTTACTGCAGACTCCGAGTGGGAGACAGTTACGGTCCCAGCTCGGAACATCCCAAACACGTCAATATTTAAAATTTTCACCTGAGTTTAGCAGACAGGATCCTTCATTCCCAGAGACACAAAGGGACTGCATTTTCCCTATGACCTCATCATTTACACCCTCTGTGGCATCACTGCAGAATATTTATCTCAGTAACTTGATAAGCTCCTCAAGGTTGGTTTTTTTTTTCACTTTTAAATCAGTAAGAGCTCCATTGTTGCTACAGATAAGCAGCTATTCTGGGTTATTTGAGTGCAAACTGCAGATAAGTTGACAATCTCCTGCAGGCTTTTGTTGCTCTTTTTCCTAATGGCTTTTTGGTTCTCCCTCTCTTTCTGTGAAAGTTTTCTGAGGTAGTTGCGTGTGTGAAAGCACAGGGATCACAACCCCTTCCTCAAGCGGCTGTGGAATCTGTGCTGCCCCTGGGACAGTCGAGGGTTTGGCAAAGATAAAAAGGATTCAATTTCAGTTATAGGAATGGAATAACACTGCAGCTGGAGAGAAAACTGCAGCCAGAAATACAGGATTCATCCAGCGGGTCTGGTTCCTGTGATTCAGCCGTGTAGAGGGCACTGCTCCTCCTCACTGGCATTTATCTACCACAGGAGCTGCTGAGTGGGGGAACACTCACAGAGTGCCAGTGGCCGTCATTTCTAGAGCTCACAACTTTTCAGCTGCATCATAAATACCACAGGCTGCTCAGGTGGATTCGATGTGTGCCCAATCATCTTTTTTTCCCCTTTGCCAAATAATTTAAAATCACAAAACGGGTATAAGGAGCTGACCTACAAACAATTGCTCTCATGTGCATGTAAAGCCTGTGTTGGAGTTGTAGCACTGCTTTTCATCTAAGTTTTCACGGCTCTGGACATCCCCTGGACAGCCCAGGTCAGAGCCTGCTCCAGCGATACCTTGTTCCTGCTGCTCGCTATCACGGGCCCAGGTAGCAATCAGAAGGGAGTGCCCCCGGTGACGTGGGGATGAGCCAGTCCAGCCCATTTCCTGATTTTCAAGGTCAACAATTCCTGATATTCCTACACACTCACAGAGCATTGCCCAGGCTACCAGGTGAAAGAGCTGCAGCCCACTTCTAGCTGTGCCAATAACCCCCAGCTCAGGCAGACAAGCAGCTTTCCTGTGCTTCCTTCCTGCGAGGCTCTGAACAGAGCTTGTCTCTGGAGGCAGTTTGGGGCCCAGCCTATTAGGACCTCTGAAAAGCTCTTCTAAAAAGGAGTCATCATGATAAATTACTTCTAATTAAATAATCAACCTTTTCAAAAACCTTGTGAAAGAGATAGTTAGGTACGTTTTATCAGCCACAGTTTACAAGGAGATCACAAGATTACCTGTGAGATACGCCCAAAGCTATATCACACATGACCAGAAGTCGAGCCAGGGCTGCATTCCTCTGTAACGCCATGCTGTGATCTCCAGAACCAGCCTTCATCATCAGGGCTCATTCTCCTGAGAGAGTTCTCTCTTGTCTTCACCTTTCTGTAGCTAAGATTTTGCTTCTTTAAACCAGGCTGGGCGAGGCAGTCCTAGCACGTGAACTGCACTTGACTATGAGGGCTCCATCCTAGCCTGCAGGTAACTCTATCACGGTGGGAGTTTGCTATAGACCACCTAACCAGGATGAAGAGATAGACAAAATATTCCATAGGCAGCTGGGAGAAGCCTCGTGTTCGCTTCCCCTTGTACTTATAGGGGACTTCAACTTCCCGGATATCTGCTGGAAAGACAGCATAGCAGAGCCCCTCAGCAGGGCTTACAGCCAGCACCACGATTAATCAGACTGACCTACTACTCTCCCAGTAACCCCCCATTCAGGCAGTTTAACTGAAGATTACAATTACAATTACAATTACAGCTGGTTTGTAAGCATCTGAATTGATAATTCTCATCATTTGCTGAGCTTCCTTTCTTTCCCCCACAGATGCACACGCGCAGGGACCCATGCCCTGTTCTTTTTCAGTCTGTTTTTCCATACTGCTTTCCCCATACAGCACATCTGCCATCAAGGAAACACCCGATACATCTGTGTATCTTCTGCAATATTTTAACTTAATTCACCAGGGCGTCTGTGTTTCGTGATAAGTGTGTAAAGAAAATGTACCTTCCAGTATGGTGGTGTTATTGGAGGCTGAAGTGATGGACTGCTCAGGCAGTGTTCTCCCTGTATCACACAACTTAGACAGCATTTTTCATCTCCTGAAAGGAAATAGAAAAAAAAAAGTTGTCTTAACATGTTTGTAACTGTGGCTGCATCCTAGAAAATAGGTATTTGGGGAAGGGGAGCGAAACCTAGCAGGTATTTACTATTTATGCGTCTCCTGTATTCTTATTACTTGTAATTGTGGTATCTTTTTGATTTCTCTGTATATAATTGCCTCGATGAATGCACCTTTGAGGCACTTATTAAAAAGAAAGGGTTAAATAAAAATACTCTGTGCAGCAGATGTGCAATACGATGACTGTGCTAAGTGTTGTGCCTCTTCGTTATTCACAAGCTTCTACCAGTCTGCTCTCAGCAGAAATGCCATATGTGGGATTAAGGGCAGCAACAAAACAAGAACAAAAGTCAGGTTTCTCTGGCAGCAGAGTCTCTGTGCCTTTCTAATGTCCTGCTTTATCTGCCTCAGAATACTGGTAGTCCCTGCAGAAGAGAAAAAATAAATTATGCCTGAATTAAGCACTTTTATCCTGCTTTTCTTGTGTCGCCAGTGAGGGAAGGCTGTGTCATCCCAACTGCGTCCATTTAGGAAAAAAACATGCCTACTTAAAACCAGTTTGGATTTTGTGGTTAACTGTGTGCTCCAAACAAAGCGTTCCTCATGGGTAGGACATCGATGACAACTTTTCTTTGGTGTCTAACCAAATGCGTTCATGCTACAGCTTGGCACTTTCATCATACAATTATCTTCCCCAAACAGGTAGGGATTTAATTCTCTCCAATATCTCCACCCTTCTATGAAATTTGCTCGAAATCAATAAATACTTTACTGGGGAGTCACCCAGGCCACCTTGGTCTCCGCAGTATTCGTAAGGACGGGCAGCATCGGGGTGGAGCAGAGGTTGGTGTGCCCCTGCAGCTGCGGCGCACAGCCCACCCCTTACCCGCACGGCTCCTGCCCTTGGACCGAGAGCTGCCTGCGCCGTGACCAATGTAATCCGCAGTCAATCTGGATTAGTCCCTCTGCACATCACTGCAGGAAAAAAAGCACTTGAAGTCTGGACTGCTAAAAGCTGGGTTGAAATGCTTTGACCACATCAGAGTAACAACAATTAACAAGGCTAAACGTCTCCTGTCAGAGCCTATTCCCAGCCTTCCCCACGCTGCTGCACTTAGCAAAGCAGGCTGTTTGTTTTTCTAGCACAAGCTGACCTTCTGTGCAGTCAATATCTAAAACACATTGTCTGAGAAGAGGGAGCTCACAGCATTGAATTATGCAATTATACGAGCGCACCAAAGCGTTCAGCGATGCAG
>NW_010173047.1:10492-11756 GCF_000695765.1 Mesitornis unicolor | reverse complement strand
GCTGACTAGCTGTGATTTTCAGATACATTGGAACCGGCACATCTTGAAATGTGAATTCTTTGCAGATGGCTCAGCACAGAGCTGCAGGCAAAGCTCCGCTATGATATTGTGAACGGCTCTCCCACTGCGCAGCCCTCGGGCATGCGAGGGAGGGAGAGATGGGAGCACACAGACATTTGCTGGTCCAGTTCTTCTGTTTTCCAGATGGGCTGAGGCTGATAAGCGGAGTTGGGCAAATTTCTGTAACAACCTTTCTGCCTGTGAAACCTTCCCAGTTACAAGGCCATGGAGGGGTCAGGATGTAGAGGAAGTACAGGGAGCATTGGCTGGGCTAAAATTCTTCCCCTCACGGCATCGGCGAACAGCACATGTGATTTTGGAGACAACTGGGACATCCAACATCATCTGAAATTCCACAGACAGAGCACTTTTGGAAAGAAATACAGAACTGAAAAGGACCACATGGGTTCTTTCATAGCTTGAACACCTACGTAAAATTATTAGCAAGCCCAGCATCCTGACTATCCATCACGGAGACACTTGAGTGCTTGTGGGTTTTATATTTCAGATTTCCTATTTTAAATGTGAATCACTTAGGGTAAATCACCGTGTTCATGGTTTATGGGAAGTGTTTTGGTAAAAGAGAAGCTTTTGAGCCATGCTTTTGAACTGGAGGAGTCTGCAAATCTCAGCGAGGGTGCAGACCTACAGAACAAACAGGCTGAAACTGAGGAGAGGTTCATGGATGGGTGGGAGATGGAGACTTTCTGTTTCAAACAGCTATGACCGCAATCTTGCCACAGAAAAAGAAACAACACAGAGCACTTAGAGCTGGTATTGTAAGTTCTGACTTCATTTGGCTCAATGAGCATGTGGAGTAACTGCACTAAACCAATTCTTTGTTATTAGGCCCATTGCAATGGGCAAAATCTGACCTCTTGAAAAGGATTCTGGAAAGCAGAGATGTGGATCACACTTGCCCTTTTCATCCTTGTCATTTGAAATCCTAAGTGCTCCAAATGGTTTAAAAAGACATGTCAGACAGAGGAAACGTTATCGTCTCTACTTCATGGGGGAGGCAGACAGATTGGACGATTTGCCCATGGCTACGCTTTCTGAAAGAGCCAGGAACTGACCCAGACTGGTCCAGTCTCAGTGTCTCAACCACAGAGTCATCATTACCTTCCTTGAAATGGTTTCTGAAATCATGATTATACTGACTGGAAGCCAATGCAGTGGAAACACGCACTCCCAATAAACCACA
>NW_010173047.1:0-10461 GCF_000695765.1 Mesitornis unicolor | reverse complement strand
CTTTCCCTGTGCTGTTTCAGAATATTTCCCTTAGCTCTTCAGGGCACAAACACATATTCTGGCTTGAAGAGGAGACAGATTTACCAAGATGAAGCTGTTGGCTTTGAAAGCCAATTTCAATTTTTACTGAACAGGACTTTCCCATGGGAAAGAAACACAATGCTGCTTTGTGCCAGCATCTCCCTTCCCTGCAACTACAGTTTTATTCACAGGGAAGAGGGGGATTGATCTGAGCAGAGAACAAACACAAAACTGCATTGAATGGTGGAAACGTGAGCACCTGAAATGTGAGAGACCCCAGTTCTTTAGTCCAGGCAGGGGACCTCTTTAATTCCTTGTACTCTGCCACTCTCCTCTCATGGTTATGTTATGCTTTGGGTTGCTCCAGTTGTATTGGTGCATGATCCACGAGGGCTGCTGCAAATATGCTGCATTAGTGCAATGTAGGTGACAGAAACTGCAAAGGCCAGCAACTCAGCTCGTGTGGGGTGTTTGGAAAGAGACTGGCTATAAGAAGAGCTGAGAATACAAAGGAAGGAAGCAGGAGAGGCTGTTGTAGGACTGGTGTCACACTACTTCAGTCAGGAACAAATTGCTCCCTGTTTTTTCCACATAGCTGTGCAAAGAGGATGTGCTGCTATTACTTCCTGACACTGGGGGTTTGCTATCAGTGCATACGACGAGTGACAGCGTTCCAGACAGGCAAAGGTCTGTGTAAAGCAGTTGTCATCCCCACAAATAGATCCAACTTCCCAACTGCCTCTTCATGGTGACCGAGCCAAGACTAAAAGTTCTCTCTCTTTTCCTCCAGATGAGTGGCCAAGCTCCTGTATGACATGCCACATGGAAAAGTTTATTTTCTTAAGATCATTCTTTTCTATGTTTTTTTTAACAAGTTTTTGCCTTCAGGGAGATTTGCCCCTCTCCTTTTAGTATGCTCAGAAAATAGAGTGGTATCAATGTCAGGACCTGCAGTTCAAATTCCCGACAGTGTCCTATGGAAGTATGAAGTCTTCTGTTGATACCTTTCTCAACTCTTTTCTTCTAATGAAAGGAACTTACAGTTTGGGGTGCACAGGGATCATCCCAATGGCAAAAGCTGGATTTCTTTCATCTTTCTTCCACGAATGGAGTGAGTCAATCCAGAGAGAGAAAACGTCCTACAACAAGCTCTGATTCAGCCTGTGCTGGTTTGTGTTCCTTCCCAAGGCAGCGCCTGAAAGTGTGCTTAGGCAAAGCCTATGCAGTAGCAATCAAAGTCAGATACTAACTTGACTGTTAAATGTTTCTGTCATATTGACTGCTGTAGCACTTAAGTATGGACTTAAAATTAACTCCTATGCAATGTCCTGAATGAAAACATTTTCCTGCTCTGAGATCTCTGTCCTTATTGTCCTCAAGTGCTTAGGTTTTTCCTGCTCTGAGATCTCTGTCCTTATTGTGCTCAAGTGCTCAGGAGCTGCCAGGCAATATTCCCCAGCAGAAAACGATGGGGACTTTTACCTCGTGAGCTGCAGCAGCAGGCAGCAGCCAGGGCCAGCGGACTGCTCGACTGGCTGAATTCTTTGACTTTGCAGTGAGAGCAGGGGTAAAGCAACATATGAGCTACTGGATCAGGAAAAACTAAGCTCAAGTATGAGGGAAAGTGGTAAGGGTTTACTTTGTCCTTTCCTGTACATTTGTCTGCCATAAACGCAAAGGGCTTCCTATTTGGTGCTGTGGGGCGAGAGCCAGAATTTTCAAAACCTTGGCTGAGCTCCTGGTAGTATTCGTGTTCTGCTTATCTTGCTTCTGGTGCAAACCACTTCCAGAGATGGTGTCACTGAGAATGTCGATGATTGTGATGGAAACTGGGGAAGAAGAGTTAGCAGAAACCCAAGGGACTGAACTCCAATGCTGACAGGAACTGGCCGTGACCGTTCTCTCTGCAGACACTATCAGGAAGATGAGAGCGTGCGTTTGTGCAGAACTGGGGCAGCGAGCCCTGCCACCCCAGCAGCTACAGACAGAAATAGGGTAGTGAGACAGGCTGTGCTTTCTAGCGCTTTCTGCCTGAGGAGATTTTCCTGAAATCAGAGCAACGCCACCCATCCCGGGTGTCTGTAGGAGCCCCATCAGCAGGCTGTGCTCCTTGCTGGGCAACAGGCAGAAGAGCAGGACTGCAGCACTGGGATTGCAGTGTGACTGCGGTGTGCCCGCAGCACACACAGACTGAAGCTGTCGAGTGCAGCTCAGGAATAAAAAGCCTGACCACCGAAAACTGAGAATGAGCTCAGAGCTGAATTTCTAAATCACCTCGTTATGTATGTGCCCTGATTCAGCAAGACACACGGGTGTATCTCGAGGCTGACTTTAGCAGGACAGCCCGTGTTTAAACATCTTGGCTGAGTCAGGGCCGTATCAGGAGCTGCAACGTAACACCGTGCATCTCAGTTTTACAGCCCAGGATTTCAGATCATGTAGGCAATATCCACCACCAGAATGTTCCGGAGCACGAAGCAGCACCATGAAGCACTTAAAATGATCAACCATAAATTTAAGTAAGTGTCTGCTAGTGCCTGTTGCAGGAAAAGGTTAGTAAAAGTGTCAGCACAAACAGCTCAAAGGCTTTTTGACACCAAAGAGATCAAACTCAGCCTTCTGTGTGTATAGTTTTAAATTGCCTCTATATGAGGCAAATGAGACTATGAGATTTTATTCTATTATGATTATATATTTAGGAATATCATACACGATAACCACAGAACCAAAATGGAGAGCATTTCTATCATGGTATGCTTTCAAAATGGGAAACTAAAGTCAAACATGAATGTAAAAATTATGTCCATTGGATTTTACAAAGACTTTTAATGTGTTTGAGTAGACTGCAGAATATGTGGGTCACTATTTTCTGTAGCACCGTCAGATTTATCTGCCTGTACATTTGTGCTTGGGGAGTACTTTGGGCAGCGACTGTCTGCTGAGGGAGAAGTTCAGTATATGCACAAAGTCCTGACTCCTTACACTGACTGAGACACATTTTTCCATTTAAAGGACGTTTTGCACAGTCTTGCACAGAAAGTTTAGGCTATCTTATTATTTCTTGCACTCATGCTCAGGTATGCTATCCGCTGGTTAATTCACAGATGCACTACATAGCTTCAATATGGTATGATCACCATAATCCACAGTTTGAACTGTCTGCAGAGTTCAAGCAGGGATTTGGGTAGTACCTGCCCTTAAAGGTGACTTTCAAAAGAAAAACAAACCCCAAAAGTTATAAATATTTATTTGCTGAACTAAGGTGTACCAAAACAGCCTCAAGGTATTTTAAGGACGTTTCTTCGTACTTCTCTTTCACCTGACAAACTCCTTTTCTACCAAGATGGTTCACGATTTATAAACACACCCCCAAGTGAAGAGTCCCGGTACAAAAGCCCAGTGACTATCCCCACCCAACGGGAAGGGAGGATCATTCCGTGAATGTGAACAGGACCTTACTGGCATCTCTTCATGCGACTGCAGTCAAGGCAACAAAATCCTTCAGCTCCCAAGGGCTCACAAATCAAGACACAAACCTATTTTATGTCAAGAACTTGGCCTACAAGTCACAGAATAAAAGGAGTAGTTCTTTTCTTTGTCTCCTACTTAAAAGCAAAGATGGCAGATTCTTCCTGCTGCTTTGTTTTCGTTTCAGTCTGCCTTGACGTCTCCCTCCAGGCTTTGTTTTAAAGAAATGCAATGGTCCAGGGGATGCTCTGTCACAGTTTCTCTGTGTCCTTCAGTATTTTCCTCCTAAACATGAATCTCAGTGCACAGACTGCCTTGAGACCTGCCCCGGTACTACAGAGTGGTACACAGAGCCCTTGTTCCCCAGGGACCGACACTGCGGTGACCAGAGCCCTGCATACGGCTCACATTGCAGCTTTGGGTCTCTGCCATCCAGAACGAAAAGAAGGGGTTACGTTTTTTAGCTAGTTCTGAAAAATAGGGTGTCACTGTGAGCCAGAATGAAAATGAGAATGAGCCTAGACTGCAGCTCTCTAGGATACACGGTATTTTCTAGAGATCTCCCTTTGCCTCTTCCCTTCAAAATCCCACTCTGTCTTTAACACATATTACAAGTATTATATTGGTACACAGAATTCTAATTAAGAATAGTTAAGTCATGTCATGAAATCTGCTAGGCCAGAAACTAAGATTCCCCCTTTAAATAACAACTCCCCAAACAACTCAGTGCTACAGTAATCACTGTGAACAAAGAAAAAATGCCAGACCCTAATCAGCACGCAGCAGGGATGGGTTGTGAGCACATTTATCTTTCTTCTCGTAAGCCTCCCCTGGATAAAGGAAATGCCCTAATACTCAAGGCATCTTGGACACCAGATGGCTGATTATTAGACTTTTTATGAACAGGAAGGAAGTGAAGAGAAACAGCCTGGATTTTCATGGTACTGTAGGGACAGGGGAAAGGAAGGCAGAATGAGGACCTCATCCAAAACTTACTGACTGGGAAGACGCTGATTTCAAAGGACTTTGAATTGGAAGGGACAAAAGATCTGTGTTTGCTACTGCAGATTAATTCTCAACTCATCAGGAGCTAGAATGATCGATAGGTGAATAAAATGTCCTGTTATCGTTACTGTCAGGACTTACAGCTGAGCCAGTTTTTTGCAGGGGACAGGTTTGACTTTTTAGGTATTCATAAGAATGTTGCAAGTTTTCTTTATATCATCTACGGGCTTTTCATAGACCTGGTCTCCCAAGAACCCGACTCAGCAGAGCAGGAGCAGGCTGGAGGCCAGGAGGAACACCAGAGCACAGGCAGCTGCTTGCAGAATTGCACCTTCTATGAAGGAAATCAACAGGCGACGTTGATCAGATGCACTGGGGCTCATCCTCTACCAATATAATTTGATTTTCAGCGTCTCAACTTTCAGAGAGCTGTGAGAGCCAGCTCTTTCCATTTTTATCTACTGCAGGGTTCTTGCAGTTCTTTCAAACCAGAGGTGTTAGTCCAGGCAGGCTCTCCCCAGAGACAACTACACAACTGAGAGCTACAAGATGTGCACCAGAATGCTGAAGAGAGGGAGACTTCACGAGCGTTTCCCAAGAGGAGAAAGGCCACGGATCCTCCCAGCTCCCACCGTGCACAGCGGAGGCACACAGCTCCACCAGATGTGCAGATGAACCTTGGGAAGAACGTGGACGTAGGATCTAGCGGTCTTTGTGGTCCTGCTCCTCCCCTGGAGAGGGAAGTGGATTATCCAGCAGGCCCTGCTGATCCCAGGACGCCTTCTCGCTAGGTGTGTGACGAGAGACATCATGGGTTGCTTGAGGAACGTGTGTGGCCGCCCCACCTCTGAGGCGTCGCACGTACGGCTGTGGAAGAAGGGTTGCAGAACTGGAAGCGAGGGCTCCCACAGAACAGTATGGGATCTGGTGGTAAAATCTCTCTCCACACAGAAGAGGCTGCCTCAGGAAAAGTTGGGGTTTTTTTTCCTTTTGCCAGCAAAACTGGCATTTAATCCGTTTTGGTGAAAGAAGTACGGCGCACAGGGTGCGAGGAGATTTTTCTCGTTCTGCTAATCAACATTGCCAAAAGCGTGCGTGCAGGACAAGCCTTCCACAGGGCGTGCACAGCAGAATCTGGACTCACATCCTTTCTATAGGCCTGTCACATCAAACAAATCCAGGAGCACAGGGTATAATGTGAACAGATGTTTAACCCGTCCAACTCCTTTCCCTTTATTTAAAACAACAAGAAAGGGCTTGGGGGAATGAAGCTAATAGCCACGTGGGGTAACAGCTCGGAAAAATGTAATGATGGACCTGGAGCCTTTTTTCCCAGAGATGAAAGAGGGGCTGTTGTGGTGCAGCTCAGCAGCGTGCTAATGACAGAGGCAGCGGCGAAAACAACTAAAACCTTCAGCCGCGTTTCAGACGCAGGGCTGTAATCTCCTTATGCAATACACTTGACAAAGCTCTCTTGTGGAATATGACCCTGCTTTTTCCACCACAGTATAGACCCTTCCCTCGCCAGACTCTGGGTTACTGGACTTTATTTATTTATTTGGTATTTTTACTCTTATAACATTTAACCAAATAAACAGGTAGTTTTGCCGCAGATAGAGCAAACGTGAGGAAGCGCTGCTTGCAGGGATGGGCAACGCCTGTCTGAGGGGAAGAGCAGCAGCTCACCTGCTGCAGTATTTTGAGAGGGAAAGCTGCCTAATTATGTTTTATTATCCCTGTGTTGTTTTGTTAACCAAATATTTGTCTTTTTGCCTCACACACATCAATGGCAATACACAAACTGCACAGGGGGATTATGCCAGCATGAGTCAATCTCGGGCGTGTTTATCCTCAGAGAGACATAAGCCTCTGTTTCTAGAGGCGGGTGTTTCTTATCCTTGTTAGACCTACGAATATCTTTCGCCAACAAAATTTGTCACTTTTCACTGCTGGCTTGTCTGCTGCTAGAACAAACCCTGCAGGCTGGCAGGCCTCCAAGTGGGGTGGGGGCACAGAGGACTTTCTGTGGCTGTCATTATTTAGTATTTACATTACAGCAGAGCTTAGAGGCTTCTAGCTGAGATTCAGGCATTGCCATGCAAGCAGAGAGTAAAAGACACTTCCTGCCCCGAACAGTTTATAGTCTAAACAGAAGTGACTGGTGACAAATAGCAGAGAAAAGACAGCATTATTGCAACACGGCTAATGCTAAAGCAAGCCTGCAAAACCCACGAGATGTTTTTAAAAATAAATGTTAGGGCTTTGATTTGTTTTATAGACTATCAAATTTGTGTATTCAAGCTTTCTCAAAGCTAGAAGATGTTTGGTTGCTGTAACAGTTCTTGCTTACTCACGTGGCTCCAGGAGGCGAGGTCTTGTCAGATGAACACATCACGCCAGTGATGCTCCTTGCAGTCCCATTCCGAAGTTCCTTTCCGCTGACCTCTCCACAGAAAACACTGAGTGTAGCTACGCAGCGAGCTTCTCCTGTCCTCCATTTGTGGAGCAAAAGAAAACGATTTTTAAGAACAGCAGTAATGTTTAATTGTCACATCTCTTCCTCCATTATCCTCAGCATATCGTTCAGTTTCCTGTAGCTATCCGTGTCTCACTGGTGCCTACGGCTCTCAAACCTGTGGATTTGGTGCTCCATTGCAATGGATACACTTAAACTGGGGAAAGTGGTGAGGATTTGTCCTATGACTGCCTTCTCACCCTCTTCACTTTCGCTGTATATCCTAAAAAGAATATCCAGCAGCATGTCTAAAAATAGGACTTACATTTCTCAACTTCACAGCAGACAAGCGTGCCAGAACTACTGTGTATTATTGTGCTGCGCTGCCATGAGAAAGGAACACTCGCACTGTCTGTGTAGGAGGAAGCCGTTGAGGGGAAAATCATTGATAATAAAGGCCTCTTTTATCTGAAACACCTAACATTTCAGCTCTTCAAACCCCAACACTGCATTTTCTTAAAACAGGTTTCTATTATGTGTTAAACACATCAAATAGAGTAATTCAGTCTCATCATCTAACTCCAGTGTTGTGATAGCTGAATGAAATTGGGGCAGGCTAACTAAAGAGGTAATAGAAGCTTTTCATAAAAGCAGCAGATGAAATGCATCAGTGCTTTTCTTTCTTCAGAAAAAAACCCAAAAAGGTCTTTGCTTTTCTCCGGTGAGTTATGTTACTGAGCTGAAGACCCCTGATGTGGTCTAGAGGGCAGGACTTCAGGAGGCGACCAGCAAGGTTTAGACTTTACAGTGGCAATTAGCAAAGGAAAATTCTTGTCCTAGAGAACCTGGTCTGTGTGGGCAAGAGATATGGGGGGCAGTGGGGAAGATAAGTCCTTTCAGTTCTCAGGCCAATCGACATGGTTTCACAGAAAAACTGAAGAAATCACAAAAGGATCAATGTGGTAGAATTTTAACTCATCTGCACAAGACGCAAGATGCTGGGAAATACTGCTCACCAGGCACAAATGCTAATGAAGTTGGAATCATCTCTTCTCCCCATTCTGAGCTGCATTTTCCAATATACATTCTCAATGCAAACCTCATACAAAACACAGTGTGCTTAAGGAGTTAAAGACCCTAACATAGATGTGTGTGACACTTCAACAGAATCTGTGTCCCACCGTAAGAACAGCAAATGGGGATGCTCTGCAACAGCTGGTTTTGTGGATCTGGAAAAAGGGACGCACTCCTGTGAAATCCTGCTGGCCTTATCCATGAAATCTTGAGAATTACACTGCCTCCCCACTCGCCTGTGCACAAACATCTGCTCCTGGTACCTCAGCATCACGTCTGTTCAGTGGTCACCCTGGATGACGCAGGCTGCAGCTCTGTGGGACACCCGAGGCTGCAGACCTGCACTGACACAGCTCTGGGTTCACCTCGGTGTGAGAGAATGGCTCCCCTGTGGTTCGGTGTGGTGTGTGGTTCAGCTCAGCCTCTTCCTTCAGCCTCGCTGGAGTCACAGCAGGTAGCGAGAACGTGAGCAGCCGACCTGGTGTGTCTGCTTCCACCAAGAGCGCCCAGAGATCCCCATTTCTCCTGTGTGCAACGCGGCAGCCTCACGAACACACAAGCCATGCTGAGCAGGGCCGTGAATGCATGGCGCGTATGGAGTGTTTAGTCAGCACATTTTTCCGTGCAGGCCCAGAGGGCAGTCTTGTATGCTGGGACTGGAATGCTGCCCACTTATGGGAGCCAGTTAATGAGGCCGGCACTCCCAATGCTGTGCACAAACACTTGGAGAGAATGCCAAGTATCTTGTGATGCACAGCCCACAGTTTTCCTAGTTTGCTCCCTTATGCAACACACTCGGTTTCTTGTCCATTAGCAACTGGATGTTCTCAGGTGGTATACAGAGAACGTCTACAAAAATAACATCCCTGTTAGTAAACTTTCCCAGCTCCATGGTCACCTGTATGTCAAGTGACAGTTTGTCACAGTTCTACAAACTAAAACTTCCAGTGCTCCTAAGAGGAGAGGGGGTAGATAAAAACTTTTTCACAAGGTCAGAAATACGGAGGTAATAAGCAAAATAAGTTACTTTCACCAAACCAGAGGACTCATCAGCTGGCAAACTAACTAAACCCTAATCCAGCAAAGCCCTTGGTGCGAATGAAATTTACAGCATGTGAATAATGACAATGTAATCAAATACCTAACCTGACCCATACTCTTAACAAAATTACTAAACAGCCACACTACTGGATGCAAATGCACACAAATTAATGTGGGTACCAGTATCCATCTAACCATGAGAAAAACAGCTCAGTGTCAGCTGATTTGCCCTGCTCCACTGCCTCACGTCCTATATTCGTATTGTTTCCCCCTTTTTGTTTTGCATAGAAGTCTCTTCTGTATTGCCACATGTGGCTCAGATGTCATTTTAGCTTTCAAAACCTGGCGTCAATCTAGTTGGAATTAAGGACGCTATCTTCTTCTGTCAGCAGCATGCAACCAAATTGCCTTTCCGGATTCCCCGTGTCAGATGAACAGTCCTAATTCTTCTAATGAATGCACTGGAGATGCACTGACATCTCAGTCCTGAGTCCATCAGTTAGGATACGCAACCAAACGCACCTGTGACGCAGCTCCCTGTGCCATCTTCCTAGCGTTTCCACTGGGAAAGCTGAAACCACAGTGGTTCCATGAGGCCGTAATAAATTTCCCTCCCACTCATAATATGAATGAATCCACAGGACTATTGCACTCAAGTGTTTATATTCACTAAAAGATGTTTATAATAATGCCCACTTCATGCACTAGACCTGCATTTATTCTTTACTAAGTAAATATTTGTGTCAAATAAAACATGTACCTGATCGATTTATAGAACATTTGGGAAAGGCTATTTTAGGAAAACTCTGTGGCCGTAGTGACTTGTTTATAGCCAGCACTCGGTCCGTGCTGGTGTAATGGCACAGACATCACTGGTGTCAGTGAGCTCCCTCGCTGCTCATGCCACACCACGGCCTCCAGCCCCACAGCCCCAGCTGCGCCATGGCCGCAGAGCCCACCCCATCCAGGAACGCTCACAGGGCTCCTGGTGGGATGACTCTGAACACATGTGATGCCATTTTGATAACCTCCACACCTTCAGGTTCTTGGGGCACTTAGTGCCTGCAGACACACAGATGGGCTCATCTCATGGTGGTGTGCACTGCGCTCCTTCCAGCGCCGAGACAGAAGAGGGGCTTGGCCGGACCCCCAACCCACAGTGAAAGGCAGCTCCCGCCAGCCAGGCCCTCACACCGCCTGAGGGGTTGGCCAGGCCCACCACTGCCCCTGAGCCTTTTTCCTTCAGTGGACGGGGGCCGGGGGCTCCTCTAGGGCCCGCTCCAAGTCCCGACATAGCTGGGGAAGGCTGAGAGGGCGCTGAGGGGCTGAGAGCACAGGGAGCTGCTCAGGGGCTGAGGCGGGCGGAGGCGGGCGCTGAGGGGCGGAGGCGAAGGGGA
>NW_010173046.1:0-1528 GCF_000695765.1 Mesitornis unicolor | reverse complement strand
ACACCTCCCCCTGGGGTGGCTGTAGGGTGGGGACTTGGGGCCAGGGAGCTGCCTGCAACACAGCTGCAGCTTGGCCCTTTCCTGAGGTGGAACATGAAATGCCCAAGCTGCAGAGGAGCCCCCAGACTTTCCTTCCACCCCTGTCTCGGCCAGCAGGTGATCACGGCCTCTCTCCATTTTGCAGTGCAACAGCTGACACTGCAGTGCCTGTGAGGGGGAGCAGCTCCTTATCCCCAGCTCTCCCTGGCCCGCCTCAGTGCTCCGTGAGGATGGACGCGCAGTACTGCCCTATCTGCCTTGGCCCCTGGGAGAACATTGCCTTCATAATTCCATGCCTTCACCAGTTCTGTTCAGGCTGCATCCTGTGCTTGGCAGAGAGGACAGCGGGGTGACCCCTCTGCAACAGCCCTATCAGCTCCAGCCTCTCTCAGCACAGGGTGCATCTGGCAGATTTCAACACCATGGTCAGAGGGATGGTCAGGAGCATGACCCTGGCAAACAACAGGGCTGAAGAAGCAGTGAAAACACCCCAGGACAGACCCAGGAGGTGGTGTCTCTCCCAGAGCTCTATCGCAAGTTGCTGTGCCCATCTGGGAGGATTCAGAACCTCTGTGTCCCCCCCTTCTCCAAGCACTCTGCCTGCAGCAGGAGCACCAACCTGTGCTCTGGAGCCACCTTTCTCCCTCTCTGTATGCCCACCTCCAGCCTCTCCAGCAGCGTCACTGCATTGCAAGTAATGACAAAGACTCAGTCTATAGTTTTGACAGCTTTGTTTCCTTCTGAAAGAATTCAGTGACCGCTGAGAGCCTGCAAGCCCCCTTGGGGACCAACACATGCCCCAGGTGCTGCTCTGGCCTTGCTTTTACAAGCTGGGGTGCCCTCCTATTGCCGCTGGCCAAGTGGCTTCTTGCTTGGGTGAAGAGCCCTGGGGGCTGCCAGCCCTCCTCTTCCAGGGCTGCCGGGAGCTCCTGCGCAAGCGGCCCTGCCCTGGCTGGAGGAGGAAGGACCTGCAGGCCTCTCTGCCAGCTCCCTGTGGGGCTCCTCACAGGGGTCACCCTGAAGAGCAGTGCCCGAGGTGCTGGGGAGCTCTGCCATGCTGGGCCCAGAGGGCTGCTGGAGTGGGCCACGCTGGTGCACAGACTGGAGATGATGAGGTCCTCAGCCACAGCCATCTGATGGCGCTGGGCCCCAAAGAGCTGCTCCAATACCTGGTGCAGAGAGGGCAGCACCGTCTCAAGAATCGCAGGGTGGTCCTGGAACAGGGACACCCAGACCGCCAAATGGGCGGCCTGGGATCCAGCATCACAGCCAATGCTCGGGAGGCTGCAGAGCGATGAGGGATGTGGGCATCCAGGCCTCTGTCAGCTCTCCCTGCCTGCTGGACATTGACTGACTGCTCTGCAGAGGGTGTGATAACGACTTCTGAGAAGCTGTCATCTGCTTGCACTGAGTGCATGATGGAGTTGATAGGGCTTTTGCAGAGGGGTCACTACGCTCTCCTCTCTGCCAAGCACAGGATGCAGCCTGA
>NW_010173045.1:0-4504 GCF_000695765.1 Mesitornis unicolor | reverse complement strand
ATGTATAAATATATTTATAAATATATTAATATATATGGTTTGTCAGCAGATACGAGGACAAGTAGCAAGTACAGTGCATGTGTTTAGGGCTTAATTGGGTCAAGGCATGGGGGAATTGCAAGTACCCTGCTGCGTGTGCATGCTTGGTGCTGCAGAAGGGCACATGTGGGATGCTAAGTCCCTCCCTTACTGATTTCTCCCCTGGTTTACCTTCCCTCCTCTTGCCTGTGGTAATGGTGTCAGTAGTGGTGGAGGAAGCATTTAACGTGGTGTGAGTTATGCCTGCTTTTGCCGAAGCTGCTAGCAAAGCGCTTGCAGTGTGAACGTGCAGCTAGCAGGACCCGTTGCAGAAACTGCAGTCAGGAAACTGATACCGCCCCAGAAAGGGAGCAGGGATGGTCATGAGGCAAAATAAATGTTGCAGGATTAAAGGTTTAGGCTGGGTCCTGCAACCCACAGCTGGTGGCATGGATGCTCGGTGTATTTTCGAGACCCGGACTGGAGCAGAAGCAGCGCTGCAGCGCTGGGATGGGTTTGTTTCTCATGGCGGGGCCGAATCTGCTCCTGCTGGGACGCAGGAGGAGCGTGGTTTGGACAGGGCAGCAATCACCCTCCCACCGCCTGGAATTCGCTTTCCTTTCTCCCACTGCCGAGTGCGGCCAAAGCCCTCCACTGTAAAGCTTCAATGCCTCAATCAACGCAGCCTTCCCGCAGAAAGGGATGGAAATGCATTGATGAGATAACCCCTTAAATCTCGTGGCTTTCTCCCCTTCCCTCTAATTGGTGCCTTGTTCCTTGATGGGGCGCGAGGACCTGTTTTCCTGCTGCCCTTTCCATCGTAGCACCAGTCTCGGTGAAAGAAAAAGAGCAGGGACTGCAGCAAATGCCCCTCCAACTGGGATTAATCTCAGATTTCTGCTTCTTTGGCCAAATTACTCATCCATGATGGTTTGTTAACACCAGCATCAGTGAGGTTCCCCAAGATATTGAGGTGCTTCAGCTCCCAGTCGAATTACTGGAGGCTTCTGACACTGCTGAGACTTGACAAGGAGGGGAAAAATAATGAGAGAAGCTGAAGATCTGAAATTAAAACAAAAAAGCAAAACCCTCGGATGCACATGAATTGCAGCCATGCTGAGAGGTAACCAGCAAATACAATTTAATTATGAGATACAGAGAAGTAATGGTGTTTGCGAGGCTGGAGCGTGATTTCCCGGTAATAGGAGGACGGCGGGGGTCCCTGCCTCCGCCTGTTGTCACCGTCAACCGATGAGCAATGGTGCTTCAGCAAGATTTAAGGGCCACAGCCAGGAGCCGAGGTGGTCACCCAAGGGTGACCCAAGGGTCTGTGTGTGTGCCTGGGGAGCACAAAATGCGCTGTTTATTCCAACACGAGTGCTCCCACCAGGATTCGGGGTAGCGCCGTGCTGTGTGCGTGGGTAATGGTGCTTGGGTTGCGATGGGACGAGCAGGGGTCCTGCAGCAGGGACAGCGCAGCGGCTTTCGGTGAAATGAGAAAGCAGATGAAATTGGGTCTTTAGGGAAACTACTATGTTTTTAAGGAATCCAGATACGTGCATCTTGTCTCTGTCTCCCTGTTGGTTTTGTTCTGAGCGCTTTCATTCAGGTTTTAGGCCACTTTAGAGATTTAATCCCTCCCCTTGAAGCCCTCCTGGTCTGAAGGAGCACACCCCGATGGACACCGCATCCTCATCAAGGCTGGCTTCATCAGGCACGGTGGGAGAGGCTTGTGAGGATGCTGAGGTGTCACTTCAGGGGCTGGATTTGGGATCTTACATCGCCTAAATGTCTCTCAAAGCCTTGTTCCTCGAAGCAGGAGCTGTGTTTTGTGGCTCGAACGGAGCAGTGCAGTGAGAAGCTGATGAAATCCCCAGGATTTATGTAAATTCCTCCAGCGAGGTGAATTGGCCACGGCCCCACCGAACGATACGAGCGTATTCGGTAACCCAAAATTACAGTGACGGTTTCTTGCCAACGCTGCCCAAGGATTTGGGGTTGTGGGCAGCCCCAGCCTTTTCCAATGCCTGCAAGGGGTTTTATCGACTCAGTTTGGGTGGGAAGGGACCTCAAAGCTTCCCCATGGGCAGGGACATCTCCCACCAGCCCAGGCTGCAAGAAATCTCATTTTTGTGGGAGTTTCTGGCTGCGTTGGTTCCCTGATGGGCAGAGCTCGCAAACAGGAGTTGATTTGTTATTGTTAGCAGTGAGGAAAACAGGCTCAGTGTCTACATAACCTTTTATTTGTTGTGGGTTTTTTTTCTTCTTTCCAATAAAACAAACACTGTGTGAAAGTTATGACTTTTACAGCAGGAAATACAGGAGAAACACATTTATCTGCATGCGAGGTGTAAACTTGCTGCCACGAGACCAAGTGCTTGGAATGGTTTGATTTGTGTAAACACGTACCTGTGCGCGCTGAGGTACAAAAGCTGTTTATGCAAGAAGGTTCAAGTACCGAAGGCCACCTTAGTCTGGGGTAAATTGTTGTTTTTTTCCTGCAGCAGCTCCTTCTTCAGCGAAAGAAAGAAAAGTAAGCCAAAGAATGGCTGGATTTGAGGTTGGTGAGGATTTCGCGCTTGCTGGGTGCGGGTGCTCCCCACACATCCTGTGTTTGTGGGAGGCTCAGAAAAGGAGGCATGGGGAGTGCGGACGGCTTCAGCAGCACCAAAAGCACTAAAACAACAACAAAAAAACCCTCTTCAAAATGCTTCAGTGCTGAGTTACAACTCGGAGGGGCCTTTTTTCCCCTTCATTAGCTGGGGAACACAGGGAAATAATTCTCTTTGCTCAGCAGCGGGCATCCCTCTGCCTTCCCTCCCCTCCTGCCCGTCGTGCTTCCTGCTAAGCAGCAAATTTTAATTGTCTGGTGCAGGGGCAGTGCTGGTTCATGGGGAGCTGCATCCTGCACGGCTCCTCTCCTCTTCCTCTTGAAGCTTTGGTGCCGATGCCTCTCAAAGCAGCTTGGATGCCGGCGTGCTACAAGATTTGGAGGCATTTGCTTGTCCAAAGCCGTTTGTCTCAGAGAAACCCCTCCTGGGTCACGGATAGCAATGGCTTTTTTGGTTGAAACGAGCTCAGTGGATATAAGCACGCTCAAGTCTTCCTGTCGTTTTCTGCTAGATTCTTAGAACCTCAAAGAACGTTTTAGGGGCCTTCACCTTTCAGCACCAGAAATTCATCGTAGGGAAAACAACATTGGGCTGGCTTGTCTTGGTATTGAGTGTATATATGTATATGTGTGTGTGTGTGTGTGTGTGTGTGTGTGTGTGTGTATATATAGTATTTGAGACACATATATATCAAGTATTATATATATAGTATCTATATAATATATATATGTATCTGTATATATGTAGTGTATACTTATATATAGTATTTGAGATATATATCAAATATATATAGTGTATACTTATATATAGTATTTGAGATACTTATATATCAAATACTATATATAGTGTATATATGTATCTCAAATACTCTATATATACACATATATATAGTATATATAGTATTTGAGATAGAGTATTTGAGATATGTATTATATATACTATTTGAGAGATGCATAGATAGGTATTAGAGTATTTTATATATGTATGTATGTATGTATGTATGTATGTATGTATTTATAATTGATAACGTGCCTCTCTAGCATTGTTTAAGGTGAATTTGGGCCTCGCCAGAGGTACTGTGCAATGTCTCCATTTTTGGGAGTTTCCCTTCGCCGTGCAAGGTTGACCTGTCCTCCCCGCGGTGCCCCTTACCCCTGTGGAGAGGCAAGAGAGGACTTCTCCACTCCAAAGTCTCCAAGCAGAGCTGAGTCCTGGTGTCTGCAGGCTCTTCTGGATGCATCCTCCCTCTTCATCACCACCAGGAGCTCCAGGCCCGTGGACCATCAAAATAACCCTTCTGTATGATTGTGTTTCCCATCTCGGAGCAATGAGCTGGCAAACGCCTCCGCTCCATCTGTTTTCCTTCATCGATGGATTCCTTCAAGCCAGGTTGTGGTCCCACAGGGACGCACTCGACTAATCTCTGCTTTTAAGGTTTTATTTGTGCAATAAATGGATGACAAGGTGGTTTGCAAGTGCGTAACGCAATAAATGGGTTTATAAACACAACTTTTCTGCAGAGCGCCATAGAATAAAGCACAATATCAGTACAACGTTTAACGCGGATCTCCATTCATATTTCAAGCAGTAATGCGCCCATTTTCTCATCTGAGAAACCTCTTAGGTTTCTTAATACATTCTTATAAATTAACCAGGCACAGATTTAATAATAACTTGCATTTGTATCGCTTTTCGCATCTCTGAGGATCCCGGATTGCTCCGCAGGCTTAACGGTGCAATATAGAAATGACGTGCCGAAGGATCCATTAGCTGTGCCCGAACGTGATGGTATTTTGGATTGCTCAGCAATGCTCGTGGATGCGAGCGACGCCGAGGGAGGAGGAGGATGGAGCTCGCTTTATTTGCCCAGAGCA
>NW_010173044.1:0-5617 GCF_000695765.1 Mesitornis unicolor | reverse complement strand
CGTCTGCGGTACCGGCCGTAACCCGGACTTGTAGCGGGACCGAGTCGGGGTACCCTGGGACTGCCAACGAGTGTCCCCCCCCTGCCCGGAGCTGCCTTTCAGGAGCAGCAGGCTCTGCCCCGCCTCGGCCCTCAGGGGTGGTGGCCGGTGCGGGCTGAGGAGATCCCCGCGTGTTTGAAATAACACCCACAGTGTGGGAAAATGCCAATGTTAGACCTTTTTCTACTAAAACAAAGCTCTCTCGGTGACACTAAAAGCCTTAAAAGCATGTTAGTGCTATGGAACTTGATAAAACAGCAAAATTTGGAGCGATGCAAATTACGTCTTCCGAGCTGCATGCTAATAGTGGACCACGTAGGAGAGACAATAAATAAAAGATTGGGTTCATTTAATTTTCAGTAGGATCCCAGCTTCTGGAGTCGGGGACGGCTGCTCCGGATGCTGCGGTACGGAGATGAACCCAGGGGTGCAGAGATCGAGTTCTTCCACTCGGTTCTGGGCTGAGGAACGTTAATTAGGTCTGTGGAAATAGGGAAATAGACTTGGGCAGGTTTTTCACAAGCTTATATTACAAATGCAGTCAGCATCTCTGCTTTCTTTCACATAAGCCATTATGTGGTTTACTAGCAATGGGAATAATGGATTTGTTCTGTTTTAATTAATGAATTAATTAAAATTAATTGATGTAAATGTTTTAGCATGAAAGCTGTGTTGCCTCAGTCCCTCTTTTGAGTTTCTAAATGTGATACTTGTGAAATGCATTGTAAATTCATCCAGTTTTAGAAGCATTTATTTCCTGCTTTTGGTGACAATGTGGTCGCATGATGCCTCGGAACATCGTTCTGGTCCTGGAAGAGCGATGATCTGCACAAATTTACAGACTTTTGGTGAGGAGAATTATCTTTAACATAGAAGGGACTGGGTAAAACCTGTGCTTTGGGGATTTCCATATGTTTGGGGTATTTCCATGTGTTCATATGCATTGTATTTTTGATATTTTTAAAGTAAAGATGAAAAAGTGGCAAGGAACAAGCTGAAATTTTGAAGAGTAGTTTTTTACTGAGCTGGCAATAGCCAGTACAAACATCCCAAACATTGTATCCATTGGTAGCACTATGTTATGTTTCTATTCTGGTACAATCTCACTGTGGTATCAAAGTCCTGTAGAATAAACCAGTTTGATCCCGCCATGGGTTGCTGTTCTTTCTCCAATCAGCATTTAAGAATGTGCTGCTTTTTGTTTGCGTTAAGCTGCCTAACCAGTTTTTTTGCAAGCCTAATGGATTAAATTTTACTTCCCGTTTCCCTAGCCGAGATGAGGTATCGCAGTGCCTTTTCTGTTGTTTACCTTCGGACCAGACGGTTCCCGTTCTCCCAGTTCTGCCTAGAGCAGCTAAGAGGCAGGTACACAGTGTCTGCTCGGATACTGTAGTAGTTTCTCCGGGAAATCTAGTCATGCTAAAACGCAGCCTATTTTTGTTCACTTTGGGACTAATTTTACCTGGAAAATCTTTTTGGATAAAAGGTAAGCTTTTACTTTTTTTGCATATTTGGAAAGTTTCTCCAATTCTTGTACTCTTCAGTCTGGATCATGGTGATGCACACCTTTTAAATCGAATCACCGCTCTCCCCAGGCATTAGAAAGGCTGATGTGGCAGTGGACGAAATCTTGTTTAGGAAAAGAAATATGTGGAAAAGATTACAGGTTAAAGCTTTTTATAGTTGAGTTATTTGTGGTTTGGGTTTTTTTTTCTCCAGGATGTAGTAGGTATGTAAATACATCATCTTCCATACAGGACACTGGTTGTGACAACTGCAGTTACTGTCACTCACATCAATAGTAAATACTCTAGAAAAAGATTTCTGCTTCAGTAATGTGAGGGAAATTCCTACGGTTTTGTTTTAGTTCCTCATTAACTCCTTCCATTTATGATTTGGCTTCAGATTTGAGATTTAGATGTAACATCCAAAATATTTCTTAGAAAGGGATAGTTTTATGACATGCATTAAAGATGATTTCCTGCTTTCAGGTGTTAAAATTTAAATAGTTGGCGATTAAGAGCAAAGTCAGAAGTAAATACTGAGTGTCGATATTCCTTGCAGACCTATCTGCTAAGTTACTGTCACTCACATCAATAGTAAATACTCTAGAAAAAGATTTCTGCTTCAGTAATGTGAGGGAAATTCCTACGGTTTTGTTTTAGTTCCTCATTAACTCCTTCCATTTATGATTTGGCTTCAGATTTGAGATTTAGATGTAACATCCGAAATATTTCTTAGGAAGGGATAGTTTTATGACATGCATTAAAGATGATTTCCTGCTTTCAGGTGTTAAAATATAAATTGTTGGCGATTAAGAGCAAAGTCAGAAGTAATCTGCTAATAGCAACTTCCACATTTTGATTGCAGTGGCAATCTTTAATATTAAACATATGCTACCTGCACCTAGCTTTTAAAATCCTGATGTTATCAAATAGGGAGAGATCACCATTACACTGAAGAATCCTCCTCGTCCTCCTCCTCGCTTTGAATGGGTGATTCTGTGGCTTTGCAATTACAAAATCCATTCACAGCAACGTGGAAGGGTGAGGGTGACTCTGTGCTTCTGCAAATGAGAAGAAACCTCTTTCCTTAGAAAAGAAAAATTAACACTTTTGTTATTAAAATCCATGTTCTTGTTGATTCTGTAACCTGTTTAAAAGTAATGTTTTGTGTCTCTGTTGACCAAAGCGAATACTCAAACCATACTGATGAGCAGACAAGACAAAGGAAGATGAATTCAAGTTCAGCCCATTATAAAAAGTCACTGAAGATTGTTTTTAGCTTTATAAAACTGTTTACCTGAAACCAGATACTCAGCAGACCTCTTATCTTTGGCTTCCTGCATTAGCATGGTGTTCTGGAGATAATTCTGATTTTACAAAGGTTTGGTAGCCGCTGGAACAAACAAAATGCAGCGTTAGGCAGTGGCAGGAGGCAGCGTGGTGAGGCAAGATTATGCATGTAGCAGGTGGCAGAATTACATCCAGAGGACAACTGTAAGTATTCCTCATTCAGGGCAATGGGAAAAGGAATAGGAGTAAAGGGATTTACATAGAAGGACAGGGATGAAGGGACATTGATTTAACCAAGGAGTGAAGTAGAGACATGAGCAAGAGGGAGAAGATGAGCAAGTGTGGGACCTAACAGTAGCTAGAAGGTGCGACCACAGCAAATGGCTTTGTAACCAGTAAAAACCATTCCCCAGAGGACTTAGAGAGGGATTTTAGTTTTCTGGAGATACAATATTCCCCAGTTCTCTGTCTGGCAAGTTCTGAAACATCCTGGCAAAGTTGGATCCACCATTCAAAATAATTGTACTGTAAATCCATCAGCCACTCCTGGAGAGCTCTGCCGTAGATGTACAGATCAGCACAGTCTTCCTGGCACCGACGACGTGATTTCAGAGCTTGAAGGAACCTAATTCTATGTGAGATGTTAGCATCTCTTGCACAGTTGATTTTACCTGTCCAAATTTAAAAATTACTGTGAGGGGATGAATGGGTGGACAGAGAAAGCAGCTGTGTAAATTGTCTGTGGTACAGCAGGCAAAAAGCACAGGTCACGGAAGAAGAAATGTTTCAAAAATGACAAAGTTAGTAATCCAGAATCTGTGATAATTAAGTTCATGATTAAATAATTTAATATTTTTCCTTTGTGTGCTCCAGAAGACCCCAGCTTTAATCTGAAGTTACTTTTTAAGAATCAGTTTGACCATTCCTAAACTATTTCTTCGTCACTATCAAAGTGTGCAGTGAATACAGGAAGGGGTTTTTTTTAATTATTTTTCTGGTTCTTGGGATTCTCTATTATGTTACTGTCGTATTGGTTGAGTGATTTATCTTTATCAAATAATAATTAATTTGGTTTGATAATGCCTATATGAAGGAATGAGAAAAATTTGAGCTGTTATCCCAGTTTACAGTGCAAGTAACTGAGATCGAAGGTTAAAGCCAAGATTGCCAGCCAAGTTTGGACACCCTGCTTAAGAAAACTTTTGCTCAACTTTCCAGTGTTTAACACTTTACATCAGTTGTGTTTGTGGTGGTGTGGTCATTAACCTTGAATACAGTCAAAACAGCATTTCTGGAGAGAATGAAGCCACACATATTTGGTTTAAATACTCAGAAATTAAGAATAACCTGGCCATGAATGAAAATGTTGATTTCTGCGACTTTCCCAGCATAACCCAAGAACTCTGTCAGAGACAGAACAGACCAAACTGAGCGTAGGCACTTGGGCCCATGGTGAAATTGCTCTTTCTCCATTTATGACCAGATCAGAATGATTTTTCAGCAATCACCACTGTGCAGATGCCAACATAGTGCCTTATTGCTTCATTAGAAATGTCCAACTTTATTTTTAGGTGTATCTTCTGAACAGACATCCAGACTTTCTACATTAGAAATAATTATTCCTCGAAGTCTGACAGGCAGAGAGAAACATCACCCATCTTTTCAAGAGGTTTGTTATTCTATCTGATTTTTTTTTCTTCTGGTGTTGCTGTTTTCCACAATATTGACCTATATTACACATACACACACACACACACACACAGTATGGTATATATAGATTATTTATGTGAAGAAATGTGCACTATCTCTTCAGATCCTTAAGTGTTTTCAACCAGTTTAGAGTAAATTTGTTCCCACCAAGGTCTGTGATTTCACTCCAGGTTAACACCTTTCTAACTCCTAGTCCTGTTAACAGCCTTGTAAGACAGAGGGGGGAAGGAACAAGAAGAACATTTCCATTTCCTCTGAATTTGATTAGATGTTTAACTTGACATTGAACTGATGTCCATGCTGTATGTGTTCTTTTGGTCATTGTACCTGGTCTTTGGGTAACCAGAGGATTTCAACCACGTAGCACCAAAAGGGCTGATGCTCACTTTGTAGAAATGGTCCCACAAAGTCACAAAGACTGAATAAATGAGTTAAAAGAGAAAGATCAGAGCCTGAATTCTTCAGTTCTGAGGTAACTTACCTTTGTGCCAGATACCAAGTTCAATTACTGAAGTAACTGTTAATGAAATAGCATTAGTCATCTTTGTGCAAACCGATTAGGGACGGATCTGTGAGTCGTTCATCTGGCTGCCGGTGATTTACAAAAGGAGTGTCAGGAAACGTGATGTGGTGGTTGGGCAAAGAGTGCCTGTGTGGGCTGTGCCCTTCTTGGGGAGCCATCCAAGCTGTATCTACCTCCTCTCCACTAGCATCCGAGTACCATCTGTTCCTGAGCCTCTACAACCATAGTAGTCTAGGTTTAGCTTTACTAACACTTCTTTTTTGTCCTTTTAATACCACAAATTTTACATTTTCATTTTTTCTGTAGACTTTATATCTTCTACATCCCATCTACAAATCTCTACTGGCAGAGATACTTAATTTCTTGTGTAGTTTGTGTACTTTTTCATTGTCTTTCACATGAAAATGTGTAGCTTAGTAGAATTTCAGCTTTCCATAGAAAAGAACATAGAGGGTGCTGCTGAGACTTTGAAAGCCATGAGGATTAGGAATGTGTGTTCTGTAAATCTGGTAAATACATTATATATATATATACACACACATATATACAT
>NW_010173043.1:0-19829 GCF_000695765.1 Mesitornis unicolor | reverse complement strand
GGCTTGGTGACACCAGCTTGTGTGCAATGTGGCACTTCTCCGGGGACAGCCGGTCACCCTGGGCTCAGGAAAAGGGAAGAGAGGGCTCATCATCCTGGCATTGAGCAGCATGGGGTGATGTCCTGACGGCCTCCATGAGGTTTTGGGGCTGTTTCCACTCCTCATGGAAAGGGGTTGGACAAATTTTTCCGCAGTCACTTAAGACGTCTGCGATTTTTCCAGTTAGGAAGGTGGGATGGTTCTGCTGAGCTGACACCAGCCCATGTGCCTCAGGGTTCCCTGTCCTTACAACTCCAAGCCCTTCCTTTTCCTCCTTAAAACACTAATGGAGCCTTTGCTGTTTCTGCTCAGCATCACTGGGCCGTGTTCTGACCCGGTCCATCCTGGTGGCCTTTTATCTCTGTGATGCTTGTCCTGGGGTGTCTCCTCAGCAATGTGTAGTCAAACATATGCTGCTTGCATTTACACCTTGTGTAGGGAGCATTGCCCGGAGATCTGTGCAATACCAGGCCTGTGTTCACCTCCCAAATTTCACACATCTCTCCCTGTCTCCATGAGGCACCCTGCCTTTGTAGTCCCCTTTGAGAGATCAGCATCTTTAGGATTTCGGCTCTGCCCAAGCGAGGTGCCTGAATTACCAGAGCCCATTGCTCTGGACTGCAGACAGAGCCCCGGGTGCTCCGCGCTCAGATGAGAGCTCTCATCTTTGCTCTGAACATCTAAAGCTGCGTGAAACAAGCACCACCCTTTGCATTTCTCACATACATTAGAGGCTGAGTGGCTGATAAGGAACCTGCTAGATTCTAGCCTAAATTTATTAATGTCCAATTTATACAAACCTGTCCTTGTAGGAACATTGTCCTTTGACTTTACTTTGATTTTGTACTCCCTGAGTACTTGAGCTGTGGCTTTCTTTAGACCATTCCCTTTTATCTCTGTGAAACCAAGGTCTCCTAGCACCTTCCTTATAAGAAGGGCTCTCCATTCCCTCCATTGCCCTGGTAGTTCTTCTCCACCCCAATTTCTCGATCAAGAGTGATTAAAAGAAGATATTGTATTTCAGATGAGACCTCTCAAAGCCATATTGAGGGAATACTCCTCTATTTCAACTGGATCACCAGGCTCAGTGTTTATAGGATTTTGTTACCATATGGCAATGCACGGGGCTGAATAATACAATCTGGTTTTTCTGTCTTTCTGCTGGAGGCAATTACTATCCAATCCAGCCTAAAAATGCTCACTCTCTTTGACCCAAGCCTTATACCTGGACAACTTCTCTCCAGGTGGAAAGCCTTGTCTCAAGAGTAATCCAACAACCTGCGGAAAATCAACAGGATTCGGCCAGCTCCACGTCTGTCTTTAAGAACCCGTTGATGTAAAAACAATAAAATAAGTGCTGAGAAACCAAAAAGAAAATCTTTTTCAAGACCATCTCACCTTTGAGAAGAAATCATTCGCGAAAGTGGTGTAGAATGAAACAGGCATCGCGTTTGGCCAGACTTTGCTGAAACAAAATACCCTGACAGCCCTCGAGTCGCCGGGTTTCTGCATGTGGCCGGGAGAGAGATTTGTTCTTTGCTGTTTGTTCAGCTTTGTATTTTGGGAAATGTCAACATCATTTTTGTTTGTTGTTTGCTTTCCTTTCCGAAAGAGTTAGAAATTTCAAAATCCTGAAACTCTTCCCAAAATAAAACAGCTGGTTGTTGCTCAACTCCTTCTGTTCCTACCTCCGCCCTCCTGATGAGTTATACGGAGGGTGTGACATTTTTGGGATCGCGCTGATCCCCAGGTGCTGGAAAGGGCCACTTCCAGCAGCTTCTCCATAAGTAGGGCTCAATCCTGCTGTCGGATGGAAAACCTGGCCCTGCCAAAAAGAACATCCCCTTCCCTTGGCTCAGCGTTGCAGAGCCAGCAACTAAAACCGCTCCTGACCCTACGTTATTTATGTGCACGGACTTCAGGGCAGTTAATTCTCATTTATACCTGTGTAAATAAGAGCTGAATCAAGCTATTAGTGTCTCACACCTCAAGCATTAGGGCTTTCTCTGCATTCGTAGAAAAGGTCGAGGTTATTACCGAAGAGGTGAAAATGAGATAATAGCAGATGTCCCAAGGGTGCCAGCCATCCTGGTCTGAAGTGATTCTTTATTTCAAGCACATCATAATTCGCTGGTGACTGCGAACTGGAGCCTGGTGTCTTACTTGCATTTATGGGCTGCTAGCAGATGATTATAGAAAATGCAGTAATTAAATAAGTACTTCGGCTGGGTAGGTTTGGTCTGTGAAAGAGTAAAATTAGACGAGGCGGTATGAGCTGTTCCAAATTGTGAAGTCTGATTAATTTCACTTTCTTTTCTTGTAACGTGCCCAGTAATATGCAGGAGGAGGAGGAGGGGTCACCCAGGAAAGCCTGGGACTGGAGAATTGGAGCCAATGGGCTAAAATACCCGGCGTGCTATGCTGGCATTCAGCAGTCCCAAGGTGCTACGCAAGCAGAAACCTGCAAATCTGGGGGGTCAGATGCAGTCCTCCTGGTGAGGGAGATGATTTGGCTAGAGCTGTGCACCAGATCCGCTGGAAACCATGGCCAGGGCTCAGACCTGGCCCCAGCAGCTGGGCAACGTTGCATTTTCAGTCTTATTTCCTATTTCCTTGGCCAAACAACTGCTGGGATTCAAGAGTAAAAGTGGTTCTTGGGCCACCTATTTACAATATATTTATGATACTTTCTTTTCAGGAGAAGCTCGCTGCTCTTCTCCCCCTGCATTTTGCATGCAATGCTCCTCTCCAGCACAACAAAATCCAGCGGAGCCACGGCCGGGGGTTGAACCGGCTCCAAGGAGCAGCAACCTGCAATTACCCAAGCATCTCCGGGATGCCATCAATGCAGGGTTCCCTTTGATGAAGCGTGGTATCCAGGTAACCCATTCCTAATCAAACAAGACACCTCGGTGTGCAGGAAAGGGCACTGCCGGCCATTCCGGGTGCTCCGGGAGTGTGCTGTGGGCAGAGCAAACAGGAAACCGAGGGATGGACCACTGAGAGCCGCTCCACCTTTGCCCAGGGGTGTTGGGCAGGTGACGAGTCACTTCGAGCTGGTCCCTCTCTCTCTCGCTCCGGCAGTGACGCATTGTTTTGAACAAGAAATTCCAGGAGCGTTGATAGTCCTTGTGCTGTAGGGACAGCGTCATTGCTTGAGGTTTTTGGGGTTAAATCCACAGAGGCGCTGACCTTCCTTGCTCTCAGGAGGCCCTACAGGATTTGGGGACAGGGCTTACCCTATGAGCATCAAGTGGTGGAGGTGCCGGAGGAAGGAGGACGGTCACCAGAGCAGATGGAGAGAGCAGCCATCCCAAAATATGAGTCACGGCCCTTGGGCTCTGAACCACCCCTTTTGGTGGAGGCCACCTCTCCTTCTTTCTGCAGCCCATAGAGGGAGCTGATGGTGCTCCGAATCATTTGGCCCTGGTGCTTACATAAGAGCGGGATGCCGAAATACCTGCATGGCTTGGGCATTTTGGAGCCACCCATGAGGCCTTTGGTCTCTCCTTGCCGTGCAGCTCTTGCAGCATCTCATGATGCTGGCACAGAGGGTTAGATAAGGTAACTGAAGTTGTTAAAGATGCCATTCAGCATCTCTTCAGACTCTCCTCTATGAGGTTCCCTTCTCTGTTGGGGTTTCCTTCCTCTTCCAAGCAAGAGATGAGCTCTTGACTGGATCTCTTGGAGGACTTGGGTCTAAGGAGAGGAGTTATTCTAGACCCCAGGAGCAGAAAGATAAGTAGTATTTTGGATATCATCCCTACTGGAGCGTGATGAGATTATTTCAGACGTGCATAGCTGCTGAAAACGCTCAGGTTGAGACACGATGCAGTCCTAGGAGCATTTCCAACAGATCACCTCTTGGGCCAGCACACGGGGAATTGAGCTGGGGCCATCAGAGCTAACAGCAGAGCCAAAATGTCCACGGCTGTTTCTGGGGACCGATGGGGCTCTGCAATGCACATGGGGACAGGAGTCTTCACGGTCTCCTTGGGGATTGCTGCTCCAGACTCCTTCACTCGCCAATGCTTTGCTGTTCTCAGCGCCGTGCGAGTAGGGATGGGCAGACATCAAAAGCCCAACGGGAGCATCCAAAAGTTCATCTTGAAGCATGCAGACCTTTTAGCGTTTGTAACGGGAAGTTGGAGAGATTTCAAGCACTCTCATCCCACCTCCTGGCGCTTCTGTTTCTGGTTAGGGCCAGGCGTAACCACAAGAACAAGCTTTCTCACGGTGTTTCAGCACATTTCCTGTCGGTCCTGGAAGAAAACTGGAAGGACCTTTGAAATTAAGAGGACACCGAGCCTTTGTAGAACCGCAGAGGCTCTGTTTTGGGAATGGGCACGGGCTCCGAGTGTTGGTTAGGGGTGAGCCAGTTTACTTTCTTGAACCAGTTTGCGCCATCCTGGCTAATAAGTGTGTGTCCACCCGCCAAAAGAGAAGATTTGATTTCATCTTATGGAGAAATGAGTCATGGTCCTGCAGTGCTCCAGTGAGAGCGAGTTTGCCAGCATCTTCCTGGGATGGCTTTTGTTGTGACAGACATTTGTAATCAAGTTAAATCAAACCACAGTAAAAACAGCAAACAGGAAAACCCTTCAGCTCGCATCACCCCGTGGTCTCAACAGCCCTCGGAGGATCTTTCTCTCCATTGTCCCTGCTGGGGACCGGGGCATGAGAATTCGACTTTGGGCTGGGAAAAGGGAAACCAAGAACTGTGCCACCATGAGAGGTGAACTGAGTCCATGCAGACATCCAGCTGCACGCTTTTTATCCCACCAAGCGCATGCTGCAGCTTTGGATTGAGTCTGGGGCTCGTGAGGGAACCAATAGCAGTTTTTGGTGAATTTTGTTTGGGGTTTGAGTCCTCACAACCTAACACTATTTTTTGTTTAAGATTGAAGTGCGTCACAGCAGAGAAGATCAGACAGCTGAGGAGTGTTGGGACACATGGAGACAAGGATCGAAACCACGGAGCTGGGCTGGGATTTAACACCGTCTCCCTGCGAAGCGCAGGTATAGATAACTTTCCCTGTTTTATCTTTACTAAGCCTTAATCACGGAGTTGCTGCAATCCCTCCCATGAGGTTAAGTCAAAGGAAATCCCCAGGTCAGATCAGCCATCCTCTGCGCTGGTTCTGGTTGCCAAACCCAGAACAACGTGGATTGGGCTCAGCAAGGGGTTTGAGCTGGGGGTTTGGGTGGGAGCAGGGGGGTTGATCCCTGTCTCGCCCCTCGAGTGTGGCCCATCAGCAAGGCTGGAACCGTGTGTGGGTTTGTGTTGCTTCTGAAAGGGTTTCCACACCTCGCCCTTCTCCCTGGAGGAGCGGCATTTAGAAAAGTCAGAGCCTTGCGTTTGGTGTCAGCTGGAAATTTGGGTCCATTTTGTGGCGAGGGTGTCAAGTCCCCATTGCCAGCAGTCTGAGAGGGTCTGGATAATGCCTGTCAGGAGTGATACAGGCAGAGCAATCCCTGCTTTGGGGTACGTGAGGAGCAGGGCAACCTCTTGGACTCCTCCTGTCCAGCTCCATCCCACTCCTGACCCTGCTCCTGCACCACTGAAGCAATGGGACACAGCGTAAGGGATCTTGACCAAGACCACACAGCCTTGCTTGGAGCAGATCCCAAATCCTTGCCACCCGCGGGGCCACGCTACCTCCCTTGGGCAAGGGGAAGTTTCCTGGGACAATCCTTTCTTCTCATCAGTCTTTTTCTTTCTTTCTTCGCTTTTCTTTTTGGTTTTTTTAATTAAACGAAATTAAATTTCTCCAGCATCTTTATTGTTGTTCTGTACCTTAGGCATTGCTGTGAGTCCGTGGGGGTGAGTTGTATAACGCAGGTTGACTATCTGCCCACTGCTCCTCCCTTCCCTCCTCTCCTCCGGCCACCCTAGAGCTACACCGCCTGTGCTAAATGCGCTTCGGTTTCATCAATCCCCAAGCCGCACTTCAAAGGCCGCGTTTGCTTCGCTGCGCGCTTCCCGGGCAGGCTTCGGGGATTAATCACACCCCAGCCTGCGTGAAAAGCGTGACCGTGTCACACTTGTTTGTCTCGGACGGGTGCTTTTCTGGTTATCTTACGGCAAAACTGAAACTGTTGGCTTTGCGGGTGGGCCATTTCCATTCTTATTTCTTTGGGTTACCAGCCACGACCGAGGCTGGCTGTAGGTGCAAGAAGATGCCGTTCTGTATAGTTAATGAACATTAACTATAGAAAAGGAGGCTGAGGGGAGACCTAATTGCTTTCTACAACTACCTGAATGGAGGGTGTAGCGAGGTGGGTGCTGGTCTCTTCTCCCAAGCAATAGAATGAGAGAAAATGGGCTTAAGTTGCACTGAGGAGGGTTAGGTTGGATATGAGGAACAATTTCTTCCCCAAAAGGGTGATCAGGGACTGGAAGGGGTTGCCCAGGGCAGTGGTGGAGTCACCAGCCCTGGAGGGGTTTAAAAGATGAGGAGATGAGGTGCTGAGAGACATGGCTTAGTGGTGGACAGGTTGTGGTTGGACTTGATCTTAAAGATCTTTTCCAACCAAATGACCCTATGGTTTTCTTATTCCAACACCCTTCATTTATTTGTGCTGCTGTAGCAGCCAGTGCAAACCAGTATCCTGGCAGGCTAGGTGCAGTGCAAGCCACAAGAAGTGATTTCTGCCTCAAGAGCTCTGTAACCTGGTAGAAAATGAGGAAAAAATGAGGGAATTACCTCCTGGGGAGCCTAAAAAAACCATGAGACAACAGCAGTGGTTGAATAATTGGGTTCTGTCTCCATCCAAGCCTGGAATAGGAGCCTCAGAGGCTTGCTGGCCACCATGGGAAGGTTTAAACAGCATTTGGACAAGAGCTAAGCCTCTGCAGAGAGGGCTGGCACCCTGAGACAACGCTGGGGAGTTGCCTGTGTGCTGGTGACAGCCCTGCGCTGCCAGAGATTTGCATGGGATGTGTTTGTACCCTTGGAGAATGAGAACCAGGAGCCAAAACTGCAGCTGAGGATCCCTTCATTGACTTCAGCGGCTGCCTGGGCATGGGCTGAGTTGAGCCGAGCTGAGCTCTGGGAGGGAACCAGGAGCCCAGGTTGTTTTCCTTGGATTGCAGCACCTTCCCTCATGTGCTGAGTGGCCTTTTCCATAGCCCTCTGCAATAGCAGCGATGCTACAGGATGGGGAAATCTCAGCTTCACCCAGAGTAATTCGGTCAGGGTTTTCCCTGACCCTGCGTGTGCAGAAATGCTGATGGAGATTAGCACTGGGATCCTGGTTTGGGTGGGATTATAGCCTGATATACATATACATATACATATACATATACATATACATATACATATACATATACATATACATATACATATACATATACATGTGTGTGTGTGTATATATGTGTGTGTATATATATATATATATGTGTGTGTGTGTATATATATGTATTTTAGTCTTGGGCATCATCTCTGGCAAAAGCATGAGCATTGAGTTACAGAAAGCAGCCCCAAGAGAGCGCAGGGCTCTGGATTGAGAAACAGGCTCTGCCCCAAGGAGCTTGCAAAAAAGCTGGGAGGGGAAGTAAACAGGGCAGGGATTGCAGCACGCTCCCCGTGCCCGTCCAGCAGCCCACACGCGGGGCCCCAGTGCCCTACTGGTTTATCAACGCCCAGCACTGACCTGTGCCGCTTCGGCACTTGGGGATAGAGAGCACTGGGGCCCAGGTTGTGAGGGAGGGAGAAGTGGGAGAAGGAGATGCCATGGGTTTGCAGCTGAGCAGATGTGGTGGTGTCCACTGGCTCGGCGTAGTCTGAGGATGGAGAAACCCTTGGAGGACTTGACTGGAGCAGTTAGTGGTGAAGGGGCAGAGCTGGCAGGAAGCTATGGCCTGAAGCTGGAGCAGTTGGTGTGCAGAGCCCAAGGGATGTGCAGCACTCGCTGTGTGAGCCCCAGGACCTGGGAGAGAGACCTGAATCTCTTATGGGATGTGGCTGTGGAGCAGCACAGCCCGCAGCATCCCCAGGTGCCCCCAGTGAGTCCAGGAGAGCCCCTGCAGGATGCAGAGAGGGGATCACTTTCTCTGGGTGACCTTGCTCTGGTAGGGGTTGGACTGGACGATCTCCAGAGGCCCCTTCCCACCCGGCCATGCTGTGACTCTGTGAGGTGACGGTCGATGAAGCCATAGTGGACACGGGACAGCTGTGTGAGATGATCCTCTTCCCCAGCTCATTCCCGGGTTGAATCCTCTATGCTTCCTCTCTCCTTCTTGTCGAGATAAGGATCCTGGGCTCGCCAGGGTGAACACCCTGCCATTGCGTCCTCTTCCACAATCACAGCAGGCATCGAGTGATGCCATGGGGAGCAGGGAGGTGACAGGGGAAGGAGAGGTGGCCGCCTTCCTGTGGGTGTGTGTGCCAGCGCAGGAGAGAAACCAGGAGGGAGCAGGCAGCAGCCAAACAAGGTGACTACGCTGTGAGGAATGCAGGCACAGGCTGTGCATGTGTGAGATGCAGAGAGGAGATACAGGGGTGGCTGCAAAATGCTTTTTGCCAGCACAGCCCCTGCAAGGCGAGAGGAAGGGTCGGTCTCAGCATCTTCATCCAGAGTGAAATAACGTGAAAGCAGCACACGGTTTGTCTGCAAAACTCATTGCCACAAGACACTGCTGCTACCAACAGCTTCACAGGGCTAATAAAGCTTTTAGAGAGGCATTGAGATAGCAAGAAGAGTGAGAGTTTTACAATAGTAAGTCGTAAAAAGATAAAGGTGTTGGGTGCAGATAAAAATCTTTGTGCTTGAGCACATAAATGGCAGTGCAGAAGAGGAAGGGACAGGCGGGAGCTGATTCCAGGGCCAGGTAATCCCCAAACCACTTCCTTTAGGATTCCCAGAGGAGGAACTGGAGGAATCCCGACTCTCATCCTGCAGCAGTGCTCCTCCTCTGTGAGCCTTTTCTGCAGTAATACTGGATTTACTACCCTGCATAGGACAAGGATCCATTTATCTGTGTCTCTAGGATGAACCGGGCCTTGGTACTGACATGGCAAAGCACAGTTCCCTTTGGGATTGGAAAAAAAAAAGACATTTATGCAGAAATTGTAGGGAGTTTGTTGTCAGGATGCTTGCCTGTGTCAGCTGGGGTGAGGCTGCTCACAAACCTGCAAGAAAGCAGGCCAGAAAATGCAGAGTGAACACGTGAGTTTCCTTTTCTTTGGAAATCAGGCCCCAAAAAGTGGTGTGCCCCATCCGCAGAGCCAGCGGTGTGAGGCTGCCTGGAGATGACCCCATTTCTCCCATACAGGGGCTGTAGAGCTGGGACTTTCCTCTCTGGGCATCAGCCAGCCCTGCTTCTCCCCTTGTACAGTTTTGGGAGGCAGGTGGTATGGAGAAGGGAGCAAAGCAGTGGGTGCTGCCAGCAGGGGAGAGGTTTTGGGGAGCAGGGGGGTGCGGAGGGCAGTGATGGGAGGTGGCTCAGGCAGCACCCTGCACTTCTGCTCCTGCCAGAAGGATCCTTACCCTGCCCATGGCCTCCAAATAGAGCTAAGGAGACTGAGAAAGTTTCCCTGTGTCTATCAGAAGTGAGCAGTTTGTCCTGTGTTACGTGAGCATTTACACCTCTGTGCGTACCCCCACTCTCAATCCCCAGCTGGGGCCGTTCCGAATTCGGATCAGACGCAGCCCGGCGCAGAGCTGAGCTGCACACGTACTCGGCCCCATCCGCCTTTGATCTTAAGCTCTGTCAAGAAAGATGCTTTGGCAGGAATCTCGCCCATCAAGTACCATCCATAGGCGGCTGCAATGTCACCGCCGTGACCAAGCCCTGACAGCTCCAGGAGCTGAGGTGTTGCCATGCTGAAGCCAAACCTCCACCTTCTGCCCCCAGGCTGGAGGCAGGCTCCTTCCCCAAAGCTCTGGGCTCCCTGCCCCTCTGCATGGCCATTTTAGGGGTCTTTGGTGCTTTAAAGTGTTGTCATGGGCTGGCAGGGCTGCTGCTCATCCCCCATAGCCCTGGGTCTGGCAGTGCGGGCACTAAGCCGCTGCCAGATCCTGGCTGGGGGTAGGAGCTGCTGCCAGGTCCTGGCTGGGGGTAGGAGCTTCTCCTTGGTCCAATCCACTGAGGAAGAGGTTGGGATGCCACTGCCTGAGTGGAGAGGCTGAAGCTTGCCCATCTCATCCTCGGATGAGGCAAGCCCTTGCTGCTCCCTGTGCCCCCAGATGTGGGTACCAGAGGGTGTCACCGTGTATCACTGTGCTGCTTCACCCCCCATCCTCTTCCCAAATAATCCCGAAAGTGGCTCCTTCCTTGCGTGGCTCGGGGTGGGGAAGCCACTAGATGGCAACGTTACCTGCGGTCTGGACGCCTCTCCGGAGCTGGAGCGAGGCCGGGGCCGGGGATGCTCCGGGGGCCGCGGGTACCAGGGCAGCGCTGCTCCCGCTCGGGTTCAGGCAGGTGGGAGACCTCTGAGCCGCGTCTTGGTGCTGTCCGTAAAGAAAACGAGTTACCTTAAAATCCCTTCAATTCCAGGTCATTGGTCTCGCCTCTAACAGGAAAGTGGCTGTGGCATCGTGGGATGTCACATCCGCGGGCAGAGAGGTGACAGCACCGGGGTACATGTACTCATATGCACATACGTGTTCATGTATGTACACGGTGCCATCCCTGAAGACTCTGTTGCCTGCAGAATTTCTCAGGCAATCCCCAAATTACAAAGGTGACTGGGTTTGACCCTGAGGAATGGTTTGGTCCATGCATTGTGGCCACCACGGTCTCCGTGAGCTGCTGTCACCGCTGCGGCTGCGAGCGCCGATTTTGCTGGTGGTGAGGGCTTTTAGACATGACCAAACTGAGCTGGCTTTGAACCAGCTGGTGCAGGAACACACGGCAGCGTGAAACCTGCCTGAAAATACCTCGTGCCTTTCCTGGCTCCCTTCAGTTATCACTGCCGCCTGTGTTGTATCGGTGCTGTAGCCAAAACCTGGTATGTGAAGGGCTTTAGAGCTGGTGGGGGAGTAGGGCAGGTGTGAGAAGCCATTCGGTGTTAACCTGGCCTTGCTTCCTTGGGAAGGCAGGAGAAAAGCTGTGGAGAGCCTGGCGGTGCTTTGGGCATGGTGCCTGTCTCTGCTGGTCAGCAAGTTTCTGCAAGCAGAGAAGTTACCGACCTTGAGCCTTTCCCTTTGTGTGCCTCAGTTTCCCTGCCAGATAATCCTTCCCTACTTCCCCTAAAACAAGGAAGAGGATGGAGAAGCGTGGTGGCACGGTTCTCTGAGGCAGCCAGCTGGCCTGAATGGCAATGCTATAATTAATTATCCGTCACATTGGGGCCACAGTGCATGAGGAAACGAAACAGCCCTGGTATGGATGAACAGTCCTGAACAGAAAAGGGATTCACCCAGGGAAAGATTTGTGGGAGTCCTGAGCTGGAGATTATAGTGCTACAGCAGGGAATATGATAAACATGGGAGGACGGAGCTGTGTCTTTCTTGTGAGGCTGGAGAGGATGGGCCATGGTGGGCTGGGATGGAGAGACAGGAGCACCCTGAGATGCCTCCGGGTGGTCAGTATTATTTTTCTTTTCTTTTTTTAGGGTTTTTACCCTCCTCAGTCTCTACTCACTGCCCTTTGAGCTCCGAAAACTGCAAGTTTGGAAAACAGCCTGTATCACAAAATTTCCCATGTTCCTCCAGCCACAAACCTCCCCCATGTGCCCCATGGTCGAACCCTTCAAAAGAAGCCCCGCGAGAGGGACACACCATGCACTGAGCCAGTCCTAGGAGAGATGCCACCACCAGGAGAGGTGAGATGTGGGCTGAGGGGAAGGAGTAGAGTCCAGGAGGTCCCAGGTTCCTCCATATAGAGAGCAATGGTGCTCATCCCCAAGTCCTGCCCCTCTGCCCTCTCCACCGCCCTGGCAGGGCTGCAGATCTTGCCAGCCCCCGCGCCTCCCTGCATGACTAAGAGAGCTGGCCTGCTCCCAGGGGTGTCAATTCGGGACCCCAAACAGAGCCGGGGAGCCAAGAGGAACAGGAAAGCCCAGAGGCTCCTTCCTCATCGCCCTCCTCCTCCTCCTCGCTGCCTGCCAGCAGCCTTCATGGGCCAAGGGGTGGCCCTGGGTGGCCCCCGTCTCCTGCTGGCCCAGCCGGGAGCGACCGCTCCCAATTACTCATGGGGATGATGTGGGGGGGATGCAGGGGCGGAAAGTCGGAGTCAATGGAAAGCGGGCGCTTGGCTCCGACCTCATCTTTTCCCATCGCCGCAGCTGGGGCTGAGCTCAGCCAGGGGCCGCGGCGCAGGGACATGGTCCTTGTCAGCGAGCTTGTCTGTGTGTCTGTCCTGAGCTGGGACATGGCATTGAGAGGGGCACGCAGCCACCAGACCCCCATGTGCCACCCGCACTGGTCTGTGCATGCAGGCACATGCGGGCACAAGCACCTCATGTTGGTCCATGCTCTGAGACCCACATTCAGTGCTCCCTGGGTGCCTGGCACCCATTTAGGGATGCTCTGCCCCTCCAAGAGTCTCAAATGTCTCCCTGGGGGGAAAGCAGCTGCGAAGAGAGGGCATGGGAGCTGAAAAATGAGAGTCTGAATTGGAGCTACAGCCTGAGATAAACCCCATTTTCCTGCTGTTTTCACTGGAAACCGCTTAAGGCCAGGTCTTACAGACATCCCCAGAGCACCAGGGATGCCCCTCAGCATCTCCCACCCACCCCTCTGCCGTGGAGGAGCTGATGCTTTCCGGATTCATCTTATGACAAAAATAAACCCAAAACTGAGGTGAAGGCAAACGTGCCCATGGAGGTTGTCTGAAAATTCTCCTTCCATCCCTTGAGCCCTTCTCCAGTTCTGATGGCTCAAAGCTGCCTTGAAACCAAACCCCGCCACAGCCCATAGCGATGCTCAACCACGCCAATCTTTCCAAAAATCAGGACAAATATCTGCATTTCCTGACAGCAAGGCTTTCCGACAGCGCGATGATGGATTTGCAGGTCGTGATGCCGTGATTTCAAATGGTTTCGCAATCCGAGTTCTGTGGGCTGGAGGAAGGCTCGCTTCCCACCTCAAAGGCTTTTCAGAGCACTCAGGTTTACTAACGTTGGTATTCAACGCTCCTCCTTTGCCAAAAGCCAGATTTTTCCTCCCCAAACGGAGTTTCCATGAGGATGTCCACAGATGGGGCAGGACCAGAGCCTGGGGAGCTGGGGCAGGCTGGCATCTTTGCAGAAGGCTTTGAGTATTTTTACAGAAAATGCATCTTTCAATAAAAAATCTTTTGCCATTAAGCGCTTTTGGGATGACTGTGACTCTGAGAGGTGCGGGGCATGGACCCTCACAGCTTTCCAGGTCTCAAATTCAGGTGCTGGGAACTGGGGAGCCATAGGGGTCCCCTATCCCATGTGAACACCCAAGCTGCAAGTTATTATGGGCTCATACACCTCTGGAGTATTTTGATGAGGAATTCTGCCCAGGTCAAAGTAAGCAGATACATTCCTGGCAAAAAAATAATTCTTTCCAATGAATCAACATTTTCCTGTTGAAAAACAAACAAACACAAAACCCCCAATTCTAAACCCTCCTTCAGTCCCCTCTGCTCGGTGCCCAGCTCAGGGCGAGGTGGCAGCTGGACTCAAACCATTTTGGGCTACAAACTGGATGAAATGGGACCCTTGAAAAGCCTGACCGCGACCAGGTGGAATTTTCCAAACAAAAGCTCGGCCGACCTCAGCAAATCTCTATGGGGGGGATGTTCAAAGGGAGCGGTGCCCGCGGTGCCGCCCACCATCCCGGGATGGGGAGGAGGTGAGATTCAAGCCCCGGTTAACGCCGGCGATGCAGTCCCGGCTTTGTGCCGAGTGGGATTGGGTTACGGGGCTGGGGCTGGGAAAGCCGGGCTGCAGGTGGATTAAGGAATTCCAGTCTCCATTCAGCGCCCGGTGAACCACAACTAATTTGGGAGCTGTAAAGAGCAGGGGCAGGCGGGATGGGAGGCGTTGAATGGGAAAGGCACCTGCGAGGGAGGGCGATGCGAGCCGGGGCTGCTGGAATGCACGGGCGGTGAGGAAATGGTGTGATTTACCATCAAAACCGGCCACAACCTGCTTTTTTGGTCACCTTTGAATAGGGGCAGCCGAGGAGAGCCCTGGGTGAAGGTGGCTGGGATGGTTCATGTGTCACCTCCGTAATGGGGATACGTCCAGGGAGAGGAAAATGATCGCCCAGCGCAGGTGGGAGCTGAGCTGGGATGGAGCCAGGCCATGTCTTGGGCATGGCTGGGGGGGGGGACGGAGCTGGTGACAGGGGCCTGAGGAGCGTGGAGCTGGTGACAGGGGCCTGAGCAGCGTGGTGGGATACAGGCAGGTCCCTGAGGGTGACATGGACCTCCTGGTGAGGACATGGTACCCAAAAGGGCTAAGAGATGGGAACCTGAGCAGCGTGATGGGATACGGGCAGGTCTGAGGATGGGATAGAGAGATGGAGCTGGTAACCAGGGCGTAGGAGAGGGTGAAACTCCAAGTCCATGACAGTGCAATGTAGCTGAGGCCATAGCAACTTCTTCTTTTTTTGCCTATTAAAATGCTCATTTCCTCCAACAGCTCTGCTGAGCCGTGTGGCTCCACCGGGCATCACCCCACCGAGCCCAGGACGCAGGCTGGACCCTCCACTTGTCCAAGGTTGGTGGCCCCTTGCTCCAGCCCCGTCCAAGGGGGTTTAGACTTGGGGAGCAGCTGAACTGGGACCCCAGCCCACCAGTCTGAGCTGTCTGGGGACACGCAGCTGCCAGGGCAGCAACAATGGGATGGGATGGGATGGGATGGGATGGGATGGGATGGGATGGTCCTCCCACACCACAGCCTGGCCTTGGGAGGATGCCCCAGTGCCACAGAGACCCTGACAATGCCACATCCCCTGGGGCAGGTCCTCCTGGGTCCTCCTGGCCATGCCTGGGGAGGTTTTTGCACCCCAGAGCCGCTGGGGAGGCAGCGATCTCGTACACCCTGCTCCCCAGGAGACTCTGAGGCGCCTTGTAATAGGGCTTTAATTATACATTTACCGTCACCATTTTTTCCCTCCCTCTCGAGCTCAGCTTCCCCAGAGCTGTAAATACCCGGCGCGTGCTGCGGCGTTCGTCAGCCCCACTAATGACCACCTGCGAGCGTGCTGGGCAGGGAGGACAGTGGCGTGGGGACATGGCAGGTGACACCACCCCGAATGGCTTGGCAGTGGCTCCCCAGGGGTGTCCCTGAGGCAGGTGGCTCTGCAGGAAAGGACAGTGGCTTTGGGAGATGGTGGTCACGGACCAGGAGATCGCTCAGGTCCTGCGAGGGGATGCAGGGATGCGCAGCAGGACGATGCTACCAGGTGGCTGTTAGCCCAGGTCACTTGCCAGCCATTGGATGGGGGTGGCCACAAGGCACCAATGCCATAGAACTGAGCCCCAAATGTCACAGCACCAGCTCTGCAAATGTCCCCACTTGTGGCACGGGCTCAGCCTGCACCCAAGTGATGCTGAGGGTCAGCTCCTGCCCTTTTCTACTTCTGGGCAAGACCCTGACTCCTTTCTTCAGGCAAAAACTCACACTGGGAATTTTGCCTGAGTCGAGCCTGGGAATTTGGCCCCAGAGGCCAAAGTAATTCTTACTGTTAAAGAATACACACAAAGAACAAAAAAATCCCACGCCAAAAAACCAAGCAAACCAGAAGCGGCAATGTAAGAGGAGCAATTTCCTTCACCACTAATTTTCTCTCTGTTAATTAGCAAGATGGGGGGGTTTAATGATGAGGATGCTTGTAACATCCCTGCAAACCCAACTGAGCTCCCCTGGGTTCCCTGTCAGCCCCAGCATCGCATGGGCAGGAGGAAACTTCGCCTGGGAACCTGTGTGGGTACCTGGGCTCTGCTGTTACCTCTCCTGCGGGTAAATCAAGGACTCTCAAGTTTAAAAAATGTCTTTTTTTTTTCCCCCAAGGCTTGACCTGAGCCCTTTGAAACTCATCACTGGCTGCAAAGGAGGAGAACAGAGCCAGGCCTGGGGCTGTGAAAGTGATGGTTTTCATCGGTGCTAAAAAATAGAGCTGGAATATGGAGAAGGTGGTGGGTGCAACCCTGGGAGCGTCTCCCCGTGCCCCTAACTCTGTACCCAGGCCAGGGAACGAGCTGAAGCATCTTCATCCCCCTGGGACATTCACAGCCACTGGCCTTGGCATCTCCCAACAGCAAACCCACAGGAGCGAGTCACTGGGATGGGGTGGAAAACACCCATTTCTGCAGAAACGTTGAAGCTTTGCCCATTTATTGCTCCTTTCCCTCTTAAATTATTCTTTTTCTTTTCAGAGTCTTAACCACCAAACAGAAAAGGTTGCTTTGCGATGCTGCTTTTCATTAAAGCGTTGAGGGACCCCATGCATGCGTTTGGGGTTTTGCTGGAGGGCTTGGGATTCCACCAAATATGGGAAATGTCAACAGAATGTATGTTTTAGTTTTCTCTCCAAGTATTTGCTGAAAAGTTTTGGTTCCATCAGTAAAATGTCACAGTGATTCACTCCCCACTTCTTCTGTCCACCTACTGATCGCCATGGGCCTCTGATGTGGCTCCTTGCGAACCACATTTGGCTCATCCATGAGCATCCCCCATAGCCACAAAGCAACTCCAGCTTGGTCTGACTTTGCTAAAAGCCCTTTCTGATTAATATAAATGAATGAAGGAGGGGATGGTTTAAATCTTTCGTCGATTTTTGGCATAGAAGAAGGTGCCGGGGTGGGCTGGGCTCCCTCTCTTTGCCAATTTGGGCAAGCGCCACAGCTTTCCCATCACTCAAGCCCCAAAATCCGGACAACAGAGCCACTTTCTGTCACCAGCGATGCAAAATGCTCCCAAACGGGGACTGAACGTGCCATCGGCTGCAGGCTCAAGCCCTTCCTGTCAGATCTTGAAATGCTTGTCAAATTCTTCTCCCAACCTGCAAGCCCCAACGTATCCCATGGAACCAACACCAGGCATCAAATACAGGGGATACGGGGTCATCCATGTGTCCCCCTCCCCATTCGTGTGTCTGCCTGCAAACGTAGCTTCCAGAGCTTGGGAGAGGCTGGGGAGGTCCCAGGTGCTCCTAAATGGGGGTCCCTGTGGCATCTGGATGTGCAAATGTGACCCGCTCAGCATCACCCACATCTGGACCATAAACCCAACATCTGCCCCCAAAGTGAGGACCCCAAAGGGAGATCAGATCAGTTTGGGCCATTTCTCTGCACCGAAACCCAGGGACAGGGATTTCTGTGGGGATCTTGGTCCCACTGAAACAAGTGGAGTCCCCAGCCCTGAGACTTTGTCCCTTCCCCAGGATTTTATGGCACTGCTGAGCAGCCGGGGAAGGGCTCACATTTCAGGGCAAACTCCACGATTTCTTCCCAATCCTTTACGGAAACAGAAAGAAAACATCCTACAAGAGACAAAACACCTCCTCCCCAACCCTTCTGACCCATCAAAATGTTTTGCTTTGGGAAAATGGAACAATTTTGTTCCACTTACTGAAATTTAAGCAGACTTTTACTTGTTAAAAATACGCAGCTGGATTTCAAAGTGAAAAATTACATCTTTTCACTGCAAAAAGCACCAGAAGGGGCTTTTCTTCCTAGGAGCTCAGCTCTTTCGGCAGCACTTCAGGTGGTGAAATAGGTGCTGCCCATTTCAGTCCTTATCCCAAAGTTTATAAAGGAGATGTGCGCCTGCAAGAGGTTGGTTTAAACCAAATTAATTAGGGTTTATTGGATCGAATTCTCTGCTGAGAGGCCAGCGCTTGATGATCTCCTTGTTTAAATGTCGCATCCAGCCGTTTCCTACTGCCTCGTTACGTTGTTAAAGCTGCAAACCCTTAATGGGTCTCAGAAAAGGGAAAATAACAGCTCCCGAAATGAAGAGCCAGCGACAGGAAAGGAAAAGGCCATTTATGCAAGGAAGAGTCCCTGGAAATCGTGGAGAAAACTTTGGCCAGATCTTAAGCTTGGAAGGCTCAGCCTTAGGGGAAAATCAGCCTCCAGTTATCTAAAAAAAACCCAATTCAATCTAAACCAATATTGTTCATTATTTAAACGCACAATAAATGCAAGTTATCAAGGAAAAAACCCTCCAAACTGATATTTTCCATTATTTAAATGCTCCGCTTACAACACAATAAATCCAAGTCATCCTTTTTATCTGTTCCACCCATTCTGCACCAAGGCAGTGGAAGGGGCAGGGGAGAGGAGCATCCCATTCAAAAAACGTGAAATTTCAGCCTGGAGCAAAATCCACAGCCAAAATCCAAGTGACGGAGCTTGGTGTGAATGGAAAGAAAGGAAATTCAATTTTTTTCTATATATTTTTGTAATAACCTCAGCGGGACAGGGTTCACGGCACCCATGGGCACCCAGCGCTGGCGATGGCTCCAGTGCTCCCCAGTTTGGGGTGACGGGAAGCGAATGAGGGTTAAAAGCCTCTTTAACTGGTGCGCTTGTCAAATTAGCAGGGCAAAGCGCCGAGGCCGGGGCTAATGAATGGAATAATTGATTAAATATGGCATATTTCTGCCTGGCAGGTTCACACCTTCCCCAAAGGTTTCCAGATGGGGTGTAATTATCCCCAAAACTGGCTTCACACGCTGGGGCGCAAGGGGAGGAACGGTGACGGGGGGCATTTAGACAGCAGAAAATTGCTCCCACAATTAATCCCAGGCACTTAATGAACTCAATGAAGAATGGCAGGGATGGGGAGAGACCCTCAGCGGGGCCGGTCGGGAATGGCTGGGGATGCTGAGGTAAATTTTCAGCCTTTGAGCATTTATGGGGCGGCGAAGCTGGCGCCAGGTTCACTCCTTTCCAATGCCACAAAGGAGAATTTTTCCCTCTCGTTTGCTCCCAGATTTGTCTGTCTCAGCAGGGGCAAAGGGCTGGAATGGTGTAAATCAGGAGAACTCTACTCCCCTCACTGGATCGCTGCTGATTTTCACCAGAATCTTTTTATCCCTTTGATTTTCCCCCCGAAAATCAAACCCAGACCAGATATTGGGAAATATTTTAAGTTCTAAAACAAATTATTTGCTTTATTGACGGGGAATGAAGCAGGGTTGGAGGTGCAGGGAATGATTACGGATTTTCATAATTTTTAAGATATAGATATGATTTAATCCCAGTTCAAACAGGTGACAAAGCCGGGCACAGCTCCTGGCCGATGCAGTGGCTCTGACCACGGCCGCACTGCTGGGAAAATGCTGCTTTACACCACCCGGCTGATTTACACCACCACGTTTGGGACAAACCATTTTTGAGCATCTTTTTTGCAGAAAACCCCTGTCATATCCCCCCTGGGGGTGCTGCAGCTCTGCAAAGGTAAAGGAGGGGGAGAAATATTAAGGTGAAGTTTATTTTTCCCTTGCATCCCACTGAAACCTCTCTATCGAAGTCAGGTCCCAGCCCCTCCTGTGACGGCTGCTGTCACCTCCTGGGTGTCTCCTGGGCCACTTCTCCACCCTCAGGTCCCCTCCCCATCGGCAGCTCCTGCTTCGCTCGTGCCGTGATTCACTGCACAGGGGGACGGGTCCTGGGGGTCCTGGAGGCCTCGGGGGTGCCTGGCACCACCCAAGGCACAAATCCTGCTCCCACTCGTGTTGGGGGGGCAGGATCGGGCCCTGAAGAGGGGGTGTTGGAGCGCTGTGACTTGCCCCAGCCCTCGGAGGATGCTCCCGAGCAGCCCCTCAGCCCCTGTGGTGGCTTTTGCTCAGGCCGAGGAGCCAAAAAAGCCCGGGGGCAAGCCTCAGGCCAGCACCCCGTCTCCCCACGCTCC
>NW_010173042.1:15902-19847 GCF_000695765.1 Mesitornis unicolor | reverse complement strand
GGGGGCCCGGCACACGGGACCCCCTGCCCAGCGCTGACGCCGTGCGCCTGGAGAGGAAGCAGAAAGCGCAGGAATTCAGCAAAAAGGTGAGGAGGGGGCGAGTGTGAGGGGCTCAGGGCACCCCCTGCACCAGGGGAGTTGGAGATTCCCGTATTTGGGCTTTGCAGTGTGCTTGGATGAGGGGGATGCTCCTGGCTTGGTCACAGGGCTGGGGCGCAGTTTGAGGCTGATAATTACCTGTATCTCAATAATCCCTGGGGGAAGAGATGGAGGCTGCAAAGAGGGTGGAGATCCTCTGGGAGATGACCCCAAAGCCCATTCTTTTGCACTACAAGAGCATCTGGAAAGCTCCGGAGCAGATCCTACTCTCTTGTGTGTCTGGACGTCCCTCCAAAGTCTGAGCATGTCATCCCGCAGACGTTTTGGCTCTGATATTGCTGCAAAGAGAAAACATCCGTGTGATTACATCTTCATTGTGTTCCCGAAAGCTTCCTAGTGGGGAGTTTACCAAGCACATCGCCTGGTGCTAATTATAAATTTGATCGTGGTTGTTTTCACAATCTTTCTAATTTCCATTTCAAAGTAGCCTTTTAAAATACTGTTATGAAAATAACCAGGCTTGTGGGGTTTTTTTTATCCCAAGCTAATAAAGGAACGAGACGTTCATAAAGACATTCACGGGCGTCAGCCGAATCCCCTCAGCCAGCTTCGACACTAAAGAGTCACGAATGTGCGCTGAGGTTTGGGTTCATAAGGCAGAGCATCACTTGTCAAACAAGTACGACAGGAGATGAACCAGGGGCTGAGGGGTTGTCCCACATCGCCTCCGTCTCCTGAAGTCTCATTAAATCACATCAACGTGCCCTGGATGAGCACAGGAGAGCACTTTTGAAGCCACCAGCACCTCCGCCACCTCCCATCCCTGCCCAGCAAAGCCCCCCGTGGTGTCCCAAACCAGGAGCAGGGCCATGGACCACATGTGCCACCAGCTCCCGAGTGCTGGGGCACAGCTCAACTGGCAAACGCCTCTCTGGAGGGAGTTAACAGCACAGATGTTCTAAATGGCTTCATTTTTCTTTACATGAAGCAGAAAACAATAAGACCCAGTGGGGTGCTCTGCCCCCTCCTTTCCCTGGGGACTCAGCTCTGGGCATCACCAAAAGCGCTGTAGATGCTCAGGGTCCTGGTTTCTCATCCCCTGCACACTCAGGGACACCTGGGGACCGCAGCAACACAAGGGGTGGCAACACCCCCCATTCCCACCCACCAAACCGCCTCAAAACTTTACCCGCAGCACCCTGGGATCCAGCCCAGCGGGAGCACCACAGATTTTGTCATTTCTGTGCTGGACCTCGGAAGCGCAAAGCACACGAGTCTGCCCAGGGGATGCAGCTGCCTCAGCTGCCCCAGATTCGGTAACCTTGAAGCGCTGCTGCTGCCGAGAGTCCCCCTGGTGCTGGTGTGGCTGTGAAAACCCCACTGGGTTGTGCTGGGGGGTGTCTCAGCACCAACAACAGCCCTTACCAGGGGAGAAAAGGCTCTTCCCCTTCCCTGGGCACAGGGTGCCTGGTGGGGAGATGCTGACCAGCTCCATCACAGCACCAGAGGTGCAGGGGTGCCCTCCCCAATGCGTGCAGGGATTGCAGGGTGGGCACAAGGAGTTTTCTGCATCCCTGCACCCAGGCAGGCAGCAGCACCCACAGCCTTAGGGAAGAGGCTTTTAAGGGAGGGTCCCGTGCAGGGTAATTGGCTGGATGCTAATGAGCTCATTAATCTGCCTGTCACGGTGGTCGCAGGTGGAGGTGACAGCTGGAAGTTTCCAGGGCTGATGCTCACATCCGTGGTCCCTCTCTCCAGTTACCTGCACCTCCCAGTGCTAAGGGCAGGACAGTGCCACCCGATCACAGTGTTATCAGGGGCTGAAATACCTCCAAAATCCCCCCGTGGTGTCCTCTGCCGGGTGGATCCTGGACCAGTCCTCTGGGTCCCAGCTCAGCTGTGCCAGAGCCTTTCCTGTGAGGCCACATGTGACCCGGCAGAGTTTTGGGGTTCGGGTCATACTGCTGTTCCCATGCGATGCTCATAACACACAGAACAGTGATAGCAGGGATAAGTGTGAGGGCTCAGCAGCGCTGTGCTGATGGCTGAGGTTTCCCTGACCAGGTGCCTCAACTAGATGGATGCATTATCTGCATTGTTGCTATCTGCTCTGCTGCTCAATCTCCCTTCCCTCCCTCTCCCATCCCTACGCTGCAGGTGGACGCCATCCTCGGCGACCACCCAGAGCTGAAGGAGAAGGTGTTCACCGTCCTGAAGCTGTACGCGGCGGAGCGGAGGGTGGAGGACTTGGCCTATGCCCTCTGCATGGTCCTGACCCAGGAGCCCCACCAGCACCTGATCGACAGCATCAGGTACAGGGGTGCCAATGACCTCCGTGCAGGTCGTTAAACCACGGGTGGTGACGAGCACGTGGGGTTGAGCAGGAGAGTCCTGCAGGGAGGGTGCCAACCCTCTTCCCAAAGCACAGCTGAGCTGAGCGTGGTGGGGTCTCAGCATCCCTGTGCCCCCCAGCTTGTGTGGGGTGCGACAGGAGGACCCATGGCTGCCCATCCACCCCTCTCCTTGTCCCTGCATCCCACGGAGCCGCTGCCTTCATGCATGGCACGGGACATGGCTCCATTTCTGGCCGTGGTTTCAAAGGGAGATGGGATTAACTCGCAAACGGCTGGCGATTCAACACAAAATAAATCAAGCTCTGCAAGGCAAGGAGTTGGCCAGGGGTCCCTGCTGAGTCCGTGGGCTGTCCCCTTGCCAGCAGCTGGGGGTGCCAAGGCTGTGGACCCCGCTCTTGGATGCTCTGGCAATGCTGTGCTTGGGTTTGGGGACTTGGCACCTCCAGGAACCTCTGACCATGCTGTGGGTGTGCAGCCGGCGCAGCCAAATCACTGCTCTTCTTGTGGCACCGCGGGACGGGGCCGGTGCCCGGGCACGTGGCGGGGATTACGGCCAGGCTGAGACGGGGGCCATCAGGGAATCAGGTCTCCATCTGGCCCCACTCCGGGCCTGGCTTTCCAATTCCTGCTTTAATCAGTGGAATTGCAAGATATTACCGTTACCATAACAACGGCCCCGTGCCGGGGTCTCCACCGCGCTGGTGATGGGAGGATGGGGACAGCGGGGCGGTGGCCCTTGGCACGCAGCATCCCCCAGTGCATGGGACACCCAGGTCCCCTATACCTGAGCAGGGATGGACACAGACCCCTGCAGAGCTGGGGTGTGGAGGGCACCGTCACCTCCCCGGCAGCCGCCTTGTCTGGGTGCCCATGTCTGGGATATCCTGTCCCCCCCAAATGTCCCTGGGGGGGGTACCCGACCTGCAAATGGCTGGGGCTGGTGGCAGGGATGGATGGCACCAAGCCCTGTCTGAGCCATCACCCCAAACCGGTTCCAGTCAACAAATCGGGCAGCTAATCTTGGTTTAACAGAAATGAAATACGTAGCTTAGGGAAAAAGATTTACCGTCTAATCTGAATGAAATGAAGTCAAGGAAATAAATAAAACATTAAAAAATGGTGCTTTGGAGAGCAGGTTTCCCAGCCGCAGGGGTCCTGGGGAGGTGGGGGGCAGCTCTGTGTGTGCTCTGTGTGTGGTATGCGGTTTTGGGGGTCTCCCACCCCATGGGTTTGCTGCTGAGCAAGAGCTTTTGGTGCTTTAAATAACTCCTGGGAAGGTGGTGATGCTCTGGATTTCGGGGGTGCTGTGAATTCATGTGAGTGATTTCCCACGGCTCAAGCTGGGTCAGTCCATTGGGGACTGATGGGGTCTGGGGTCTGCACCCTGACCCCTGGCGCTGGGGAAGGACTGTGGGGGAATTTGTGTGAGGGGGGTCCCATTGGAGCTGACACAGCGAGCGCCTTGGGGTCGACCTGTGGGACCCACTGTGGG
>NW_010173042.1:14644-15868 GCF_000695765.1 Mesitornis unicolor | reverse complement strand
CCAGCCAGACTGGGGGGCCCTGTCAGGCTATGCCTGGCTCTTGGGGGGGCTGTTCCCACCCAAATCCCGCACATCCACACCCCACGAGCTCGCCTGTGCCTCCTGCCTGGAGGAGCCTTCGTAGGGGCCCTGATGAGCCCCTTCCCTCCAGCAATGGTGGTGCCCATTGAACTGGGACTGGGGAGTGATGCTCAGAGTGGTGCTGGGGGTGATGCCAGGGGTGATGCTGGGGAGTGATGCTGGGGGTGAAGCCAGCAATGGTCCCCAGCACCCGCCTCACCGGCAGCCCCCCACCACGCCGAGCCATGCGGCCGGTACGTCCCCGTCTGCCGCTGACCCTGGCCTGATTGGATCTCCCCTCTGCGCCAGCTGTATTTATTTTCGGGTTGTGGCTGCCGCCGCCTGTCCTCCCTCCCCTCCCCGCGCCCCCCCGGGGTTTAACGTGCGGTGCCGCGGTGCGGCGTAACCCAAGACCCCCCGACTCAGCACACGGATCCACGCGGGGCTGCGGACGCCTCTCCTCCTCCTCCCGCATGGGCTTTTTCCAATGTCGCTGGTATCTTCTTGTGGGTTTTTTTTGTTTGTTTGTTTGTTGTTGGTTTTTTTTTAGCTCAAATGGATTCCATCCAATTTGCCCAGAATTAAGCTCCCGCAGATTTTAATTTGCTGACATTTTCCTCATCCGTTGGGTTGTGGATATAGCAGGGATAACGCACGTGCGGCGCCGGTTCCTCCCCGCGCCCGTCCCCTGCCCATATGGCTGCTGTGCGTAGTAAAGTGCACGGCTGCGGTTCTGCTCGGGAAGGATGAAATACGGCGGCGAGGGGGAAAGATGAGCTGTCTCGGGTGAGTAATGGACCTTTCCCAGGAGGGCTGGGAGGGGAATGGGCTTAGAGCAGCTTAATTCTCAAACCTAGCATCCCCCAAAATCAGATGTGCTAAAAGTTAATTAACTCTTAGCACCCGCGTCGCGGCGGAGCTGCTCTGCCAGGGAAAGGGAAATCTTGGGAAATACGGCGGCGAGGGGGAAAGATGAGCTGTCTCGGGTGAGTAATGGACCTTTCCCAGGAGGGCTGGGAGGGGAATGGGCTTAGAGCAGCTTAATTCTCAAACCTAGCATCCCCCAAAATCAGATGTGCTAAAAGTTAATTAACTCTTAGCACCCGCGTCGCGGCGGAGCTGCTCTGCCAGGGAAAGGGAAATCTTGGGTCTTGTGATACTCCG
>NW_010173042.1:11818-14616 GCF_000695765.1 Mesitornis unicolor | reverse complement strand
CCGGGGGGAGCCGTGGGGTTTCTCTGGGCCGTGCGGGGGCTGCGTGTGCCCCGTCCCGGCGTGGGGAGGGGAGCGGGTTATTTTGGGCAGGCCGGGGTCCCAGGGGCGTGCGCTGCTCTTGTTCCCGAGCTGTTCTCAAACCAGGGCAGAGCTGTGGTTGCGGCACAGGAACGGTGCCAGCTCTGCACCCCCGTGCTCTGCAGCGGCCGACAGGTTCTCCTTGGGGTCTAGGGTCCAAAATCACCCTCGCAGGGGGAACCTCACCTGTGCTTCAAAGGGGTTTAGCTCTCGTGCACCACCGCTACTGCCTGCGTCTCCCTTTGCTCCCTGCATTCCCCAGCTCCCGGCAGCAGCGTTTGGGTTTGAAATATCTGTTTTAGGTAGAATTGGGGAGTGATGGAGATGCAGATCCCCTCCTCCTCGCTGACCAAGGAGCATAAAACCCCGGTGTCAATGCTTACACGGACACCGTCCCATTAACCTGGATCTGGATCATGGGATGCACAGTGCCCCAGAGCACATCCTGGCTGTGGTAATTCATTAGATGATGACTTTGGGCTGTTTATTCTGCTACACCTTGTCGTGGAGATCCTTTAGGTCACCTTGTGCTTCGCTTTGCTGCGGGGACAACACTTTGGGGCAGTTTGGGACTCCCCTGCTTTGGTTTCAGTCCCTTTGTGTCCCAGCCGGTCCCTGCTCCAGGGCTGAGGCGAGCGTTGCTGCGATCTCTGACAGCGACCAAACCGCTGCCCGCCGGGGGTTCCCTCGTTAGGGGAGAAATCCCACTGGGTTCGTTGTAATCACGCACCAAACACAATCTATTCATCTCAGCTTGTTTTTCCACGGCCATAAAATCGCCCGGCGTCTCCCCGTATTAAAATACTCCAGCCATCTGTGACTGCCTCTGGATAAGAAAAATGCCATTTTAGCCCTTGGGATTTATATCTTATGGGTTGTGCTCCTGTGCCGCTCATCCCCCTCCCCACAAACCCGCTCCTCCGAGGCTTGGGGGGAGCTTTGCGGCGCTTTTGGGTGCACAGACCCCGCTGCGAAACCCCAGGCGCTAATGGAGGAAAAGCAGCTCTGGGTTGCTTCCGTTTTTAAAAACCCCTAATCTGATAGCCTGGCATATGTTCAGCTGCCCAAAAAAAGGGGAATTAGGGCAGCAGGAAAGAAAGCAAAATAAATAAATGTGCCAGCGGTGAGAACAGTTGGGAGCGGAGTCCCTTTTCTAGCAGCCGAGTTCAAATAGGTCATGACCAAAATGCCTCGCTGCAAAACCTCCTGGTAGGAGATTAATGTCCTTTCACAGAGCGAGCTGCAGCCATCATGCAGATTATACTGGCCTTGCAGGCTGCTGCTGGTCGGTAACTTTTATTTTGGGCAGTGGTTACTCGGTCTGAGTGGTTTCCAGTATCCTAAGACATGGAAAGATGTGTCAGTTCTGGGGTCCCAGCAGAAAGGGGCTGGGGGCAGCACCTCGCTGCTGCTCGCTGCGTCCCCAAAAAGGGTCAGGGAGTTTGGGGTGACCCCAAGGAAGGGCTGCGAGGAGGTCCTGGCCCCATACACAGCCACTGCATCCCACCACATCTGTGCTGGCAGTGGGAAAGGCAGCTTCATGCCTATTTAATGGTAACAGTGGCCACAGCTGCAGAACATCTGCAGCCGATGAGCGCTGATGGAGCCTCCAGTTCCCGGGGATAACGGCCCCGGTGCAAAGCACAGGTCGGTGCTCACTGCCGGGATGGAGCGAGTCCCCCTCACACATGGGGATTTGGGGACATCACATCCCCCCCCGTGGGTTTGGTGCTGTGGGGCTGGGCCTGGTGCGGGGCTGCTGACCAACGGGTGCAAGTAGATGGGGACTAAGAAAAATCCATGTGGGTTTTGAAGCAGAGGAGCTGGTAGATGGGTAAAGCCACACAAGGGCTTTCTCTCCTGAAAAAGTGTGGGTTTTGGTGTTGCAGCACGCTGCCGGGGCAGAAGTGCTCTTGCAGGATGGTGCTGTTTGCACAGCGCAGTTCAGACATAATCCAAGTGTAGCTCAGCGCTTTAATCCACCCCAGGACGCGTTTTTCTGCGCAGCCGACAAGCTCAAGGTCAGATCTTCGCTAGTTGTTTGGGGGCTACACCATGCATTTTTCATTTTTCCTCCCTTTGCTACTTGGAGATTGTTTCTGATGTTGGCAGCTCTGGAAAGCTTCACATCCTCCCCATCAAACGCGAGCGCTGCGTTTAGAGATGCCGTTATTTAAATTAAAGATCCCTTTTTTTTATCCGTAACGTGAAGAGCTGCTGTGTTACTCTAGGGGCAAATGCTGCTCTGTGGATTGAGGGGGTGTTTTGGGCCCCCAGTCCTGGTCCAGCCCGGGTGGCATCCGCCGTTGATGCCGTTTGCCTTTAAGGTTTCTCACCCATTACAGCGGCATGTAATTTAAACAGAAGCACTTTAGAAGTCAACTAATTAGCACCAGGGAGGCATCCCCCCGGAGTTCGGCGCCGAGCCGTGCCCTCCTTTCTGTTACGAGATCGTTCCAGCTGGAAATTACAGCGACTGCAGCGTTTTTTGGGGGAAGCAAGAGGCGGGGCGGCTGCGAGCCGGTGCCGGGAGGGCAGAGCAGGCGCTAAAGCCCCATTTCCAAAAAAGAAAAGGAGGCGCTGGGTCGATGGTAAAGCTCTTCCCTGGCCTGGGTGTGTGGTGGGGAGGCGAGGGCGAGGGGAGGACTCTGCCCAGGTAGGGTTTGCCGGCCCATTTGGCTGCTGGCCCCGCTCCCCGCAGGGGGTGCCAGGAGCAGGGG
>NW_010173042.1:0-11651 GCF_000695765.1 Mesitornis unicolor | reverse complement strand
GCTCCTCGGATGCGCGGGGAATGCCCCGCGTCCCCATAGACGTCCCTGTGGTGGCTCTGCTGCCCCCGGGAGCTGTGGGGACTGGTGCGGCCGGGCCACCAATCTGTGCCCATCACAGCGGTGGTGCGAGGGGTATGGGGGGGGTGAGCATTTTTAAATGAATAATGAGGGGTGGAGGGCTGGGGAGAGCACATCAGGGGCTGCTTTGTCTCTGTGGCTATGGTCATCAAAGGGGTTGGTGGTGAGGATGGGGTTTGGGGGTGCTGCGTGGTGCAGGGCTGCGATGGAGTGAGGACTGGGGGTCCTGGCACCGGTTGAGTGTGAGCTCTGAGCAAACCTGGGGCTGCTGCCCCATGCAAGGGGCTGCATCCTGCACTGGTGAGGCTCAGCATCCAGCTCGGGGGGCACCATTGGGGTGAGCTTGGTGCCCGTTGCAGGACACATGGGCTGGGGAGGACAGGATGCAGAAATGGGACTGTCCGCTCAGAGGGACCCTGTTTTAAGAAGCAGTGACTGTGCCATAGACCAGGATGTGCTGAGCATCCTCTGCAGGGCGGTTTCCCACCCCATGGCAGCGTGCACCCATCCCGGCTGGGCTGATTCAGCGAGGGCTCAGTGCACCCTGGATCAGGGCCGTGGAGAAGTTGTGGGGCTGCAGCACCCAGGGCTGGGGACACCGTCCCCGTCCCCCCCTCCAACAGGGAGCAGGGCCAGGGCTGAGCTGGAGCAGCCGAGGAGGAGGAAGAGGAAGGTGAAGGTGTGAGAGCAGCACTGCTGGGTCCCCAATCCCTCCCATGGGCTCTGCAGCCCGGGATCCATCCCCAGCAGCACGGGGCTGTCCCGAGCTCCCCAGAGCCATGCTGCAAAGTCTCTCAAAGGGTTTTGCAGAAGGAAGCGATCTTGCGTGCTTTAATAGGATTATTTTTACCAGCCACTGAGCTCCGCTCCTTGCTCAGACCCCGTTTGACTCCAGCACTGAGCTTGTCCCCGGCCATGGAGCCAGCCCTGATGTGCCCGCAGGCGAAGCCGCTGTCGGTGCAAAGTGGGACAGCGCTGCTGGGGCCACTTTAATTTGGTCAATGCAAATAGGAACGTGCTCGATTCACCTGCCAGGAACCCAGACTTGGCCCTGGTGGAGGTGTGGGGTCCTGTCACTGGGCCATGTACCCCCCACCACAGGACCACAGCAGCCTGTGCTCCTGCAGGAGCCTGCTTGCAGCTGGTGAACTATTTATTAGCTTGATTTCACCCTTTTTCCAGTTGCTTCTGAATCCCAGACGGCCTGCGAATCACACCGGTGTGTTGCTTATTTTAAATTGTCACCAAATGCTTTGTGCGAGCGTGTGCCACCCCCGGGATGGCTCGCGAGCTGGCAGCTCCCACTCAGTGCCAGCAGCAGCGCTTGGTTTGAGTTCTGCCTTTTATTAATAGAGATGTCCTGGTCCTGGCAGATTTGGGATTGGAAGCCTCCTCTGGCTTCACTCAGGATTTCGGGTTCCTTTGGTGAAGTTGCCCAAGGGATGGGGGAGACCCCATCCTCTTCATCCTCCCTTCATTATCAGCCAGGCCATCACCACAGTGGTGCATCCCCTTGGAGAGAGTTTGCTCTGGGTCCTCTGCCGCCAGCTCCCAGTTTGTCCCAGTTTGTGCCCCCCGGGAGCCGCGGTCCCTGGGTTTTTTTTTGACGCTCGCATCCCTCCTCCACCACAAGCACCAGGGTTTGTGTGAATGTAGGGAGCGCGTTCTCGCTCGGCGGGGTGAGGAGCACTAATGAACCTCGCGAGCCGGTGCTGTCTAACGAGCAAAATGCAGCTGCGCCAGGCAGCCCGGGACGAGTTGCTATAGAAACCCACCGAGATAATGGCACCTCCAGAAGCCCCCAGATGTGCAAACAGAGGGGAGGAGGAGGTGAGCGGGTGTCAGCGCTCGCTGTTGCGGTGGCAGAGGGAAAAGGAAAAGCACTTCCCAGTCTTGCAGGGGTGAAGCCCCTCCTGGGATCCCGCTTTGTGCTCGCTGTGCATCCCCCAGGGTCCTGGAGGGGGCACAAAAGCCGCTTGGCTGCCGGCAGAGCAGCCCCCATCAGGTGGAGGGGAGGTGACCCAAAACACAGTGAATTCCCAGTGGTGTCCCCTTGCCGACAGCATCACCATGCCCATCCTTGTCCCTGCAGCACCAGCATCTCCTAAGGGGTGTGAGGCTCCTGTCTGGCTGTGGTGGGAGCTGGGGGTGGCAATAACCAAAGCTGGAGTGCAGGAGAGCAGAGTCTGGGGCTCCCTATAGAGGATCTGGGGTAGGAGATGGGGAGCAACATTCTGGGGGGTCCCAGAATGTGCTGGAGAATGAGCAGCTCTGGAGGAGGCGTCTTGGCACCGGCAGCATGGGGGAACACTGGTACATTGGGACCCCAGCCATGGGTACCACGCAGCGAGGAGCAGCGTCACAACAGGATGGGCACCATGGTGACAGGGGACCTTCCTGCCCAGCCAGATCCCTGGCTATGAGCACAGGGGGAAGAAATTAACGTGGTGCATCATCACCACACTGGGACCAGCAGCTGCAGGAGTCCAGGATGGGATGTGCGAGGAGGAACCAGGCTGTTTGAATCAGCCTCTGTGAGCACTGCACCGAGGAGGGGTCTGACCTCCTCATCCCAATGGAGCCATGCACAGGACAGGGTAGGAGATGCATCTGCTGTCCCCAGCGATTGCAGCTTGGGGAGGCTGAGAACGAGAGCACACGAGGGGCTGGGGCTGCTCTGACCTTTCCTTCCCCAGATACGCCTGGATCTGATGCTCTGGATCACGGCCACCCCAGTCCAAGTCCTCACCCCCACTTCCCTGGTCTCCTTTCCCCAGGATTTTCATCCCCAAGAAGCACCGGCAGCGCTTCGACGAGGTGGTGTCGCAGAGCCTGATCAGCAAGCTCTGCCGCTCCAAGAGCCAGCAGCACAGCAACCGCCTGCGGCGCAGCCGGAGCGAGGACCACCAGGAGCGGCTCCACCCGCGCCAGCTCCGTGCCCCGCAGCCACGAGGAAGCCAGCAAGAGCCTGCGGAAAAGCACCTCGCTCATCACCAGCAATGTGGCCTCGGGGGCTGCCCGCAGGTAGCGCCTCCCCGGGACACCCTCAGGGTCACCGCGGCAGGGGCTGATCTGGTGGGGATGGCGGCACCGGGCAGGGATGGCAGGGAAAGGGGGGGCAGACGCTGGGAAAAGGGATGTCTTGGGTGCAGTCCTCCTGGGATGAGGATGAGCAAAGAGCTCCCTCTCAAAGGTTGGGCATGGTTGCACCTCTTTTCCCAACTTCAGGATGCAGGGTACCCATCTGTGCTGGTGGGATGCTGAGCACCTAGCCATGCTAGTGGGATATAGGGTACCCAGCCACGCTGGCAGGGTACAGGGTACCCGTCTGTACTGGTGGGATGCTGAGCACCCAGCCATGCTGATGGGATGTAGGGTACCCAACTGTGCCAACAGGATGTGGGGTACCCGGCTGTGCTGGTGGGATGCAGGGTACCTGGACATGCTGATGGGATGCTGAGCACCCAGGCACAGACCTGGCTGTCTCATCCTGCCCTGCATCTGTGTGTGAGGCCATGGGAGGAGGCTGAACAATTCCTGGTGTTTAGGGGATTAACCCATTTCCCACAGCCCATATGGCCAGACCTCAGCAGCCCCCATCCTGCCATGCTGGCCATGGCTCCTGCTCTGTTTCCAGCCCCATCTCACAAACAGGATAACAGGATCTGCTCTGCCAGCACAGCCAGGGGATTCTCCCAGGGTTGTTGGGCTGTTCCAGCACAAGCTCTGTCCCCATCAGTGCAGGGTCAGTCCCTACAACGGGATTTCTGGTAGTAAATGATCCCAATGATGCTGCCTCCCCTCTGCTCCCTGCCACCAACAGCTCCCAGCCCCAGTCAGTCTCCCAGCACAGAGATTTCCTAATGCTCCTTCAAAAATTTCCTAGCGGGATTTAATTTCTCTCTCACCAGTCTACGAGATCTTTGCCCACCAAAACACATTGTGTCTCTCACTCTATGCAATATATAAGCTATATCCCATATTCCACTGTAAAAACACATTGGATCTGGATGGAAGGACTGGACTAATGAATTCAGTAATTAATGCAGAGCAAGAGGCCATGCTCAGGGGCCTCACACACATTTCCTCCATCCCTCTTCCCACACATTTTGGGGGCTCCCCTTTGAAAGATGCTTTGGTATCAAATGAGGGGCACAGCGAGCACCGAGGAACTGGGCACTCGGGGAACACCTGGGCTTTGGAGGGGCTGGGAAAGGAAACAAGAACCAAATATTTGCTGGTCTCTGATTTCCCATTTGCTGTTTTCTGCCTGCAGAACCGTGCGAGTTTATAAAGGCAACAGGAGCTTCGGCTTCACGCTGCGCGGCCATGCCCCGGTGTGGATCGAGTCCGTTCTGCCAGGTAAGAAACCCCAGCATAGGGCTCAGAGATGCCTCTTTATCCCCGATCTGAGCTGAAAACTGCCTGCTGTTTGCTAGAAAACAGCACAAGAGACCTTTGCAAAGCTCGGTGATGAAGCACCCTGAGTTGAGTAATTAGTGTTTGGTACAAATTAGTTTGGCTTTGTGCAATCCTTGCTTTATAAGGTGGAAAAAGCCTGTCTGAGCACTGACATCGCTGTGCCTGGGGACCTGCCCCAGCCCATCCCTATAGCCCAGTCCTGGGGGTGGCCCTGGGCACAGAGTGGCCGAGAACTGGGACCCCAGCCCCATAAACTGGGGTTCACCAGCTGAAGCCCCTCTCATCCTCCTACATTTAGGGAGCCCAGCGGAGAAGGCCGCTCTCAAGGCTGGGGACCGGATCCTGTTCCTCAACGGTCTGGACATGAGGTAGGAGGCTCTTTACAAGGGGTCCTGGGGGGGCAGCCACGCACACACACATTCACTTGGTCACTCTTGTGCAGAGATGAGAGCTGATCGTCCTCGAGAGCTGTCTGCTGACATGGGGTTTACCCATATGGACATCTCCTGTAATATCCTTTTATAAAATCTGGCTCAGAGTAGTATTTCAGCTCCATCGCTGCTCCTCCTCTGACCTCTCTGTGCAGATACCCATGTACCACGCACCGTAACCAGCACCCTGGCTGCAACCTCCCTGCAGACCCTGATTTCAGCCACACTGAGTTGTATGAGTTCAACACCAGGGCTGTGCTTTTGAAAGGTGCAGAGTACCACAGCCAGCCCACAAATCACTCCCAGAATGAGATCAGAAGCTGAAAACCACACGGGCAATCACATTTCCACCTAGAAGTTAATTTTTCTGTATATTATTTGCATACAGCAAAAGCAATCAGCCCAGAGCTGAGCGTGCACCTCACTGGGCAGTGGCAGCAGCTCACATCACCTCGGGTTGGTCTTTCAGCACAAAAAGCAAGAGCAAAGGGTTAGGAGAGGCCACACGATAAGAGCGAGTGATGAATATTTAAAGGTTAAACATCTGATGCTGCTTCTGTCAGTGCTGGGGCTCTCGCATTTCAGCTGATCCAGCAAACTGTTGGCTGATGCAGCGTTGCCAGAAAATAGAGGAGATCGCGTTGGAGATTGTCCTCTGAGCCCGCCTTTCGGCAGGCGCTGTCCCAGGCCGGTCCGTACCCTTCTCCAAGGACACCCCCACGTCTTTTTCTGCCTACAAAAACGCATTTTACATCCACCTTGCGCCTTCTTTTCACGCAGAATTAGGGCAGGCGAGGAGAGCCCCGCAGCGCTGGATCGTTTAAATGGAAAGTTCATCTTCTGGGGCTGAGCGTAGCTTACAGCAGCGCAGCCTTCGTTTGCCGTAACGGCTCCGCAGGGCGTTTGCAGGCGTTCCCGGGGGTCCTTCCTCCCTGCAGAGCCCGGTCATGAAGGGGGGTCCATGCTTTTTCCTTGGGGAGGCTCTTTCCTGAGCAGCACGGCTAAAACCAAGCAGGGATTGAGACCCCAGGGCAATTGTACTGCAGGGAGATGAGGCTTTTCGTGCCCTAACCGAGGGCAGCTGCAGGCTCCGTTTCACCGCTGTGAACCATGAGCCACGCAGGCAGCTCCGACCCCGGCCCCTCTGACCAGGGCTCTCCTGTGCCCCCAGGAACTGCTCCCACGACAAGGTGGTGTCGATGCTGCAGGGCAGCGGGGCCATGCCCACCCTGGTGGTGGAAGAGGGGATCGTCAACTTCTCCAGCGGTAAGAGAGCGGCGAGGAGGGGCTGGAGCCGCACGAACCCCGCGCCGGCTCCCCAGTTCCCCCAGAAACCTCCCATAGGCTCGGCGGGCGGGATTTTTTGGATGCGGCTGCTCGTTTCTCGGGATCAGGCTCAATATGGGGCTCAAGCCGCTCTCCAGAGGGTTCCTTTTGCTGCATGATCGTCCTTGGCGGCGCTCAGCACCCTGCACATGCAGTCTGTGCCGTGTACTTGACCCGAGTAACCCAACCCCGTGCGTCCATGGTCGCTGTGCAAATCCCACGGACGGTGCTGTTCAGAATAACTGCTGCCGGCATCAATAATTTAGCAGGGAGAGAGTCAGCAGGAGGCGAGGGCGGCGGGGGCAATGCAGAGGTTGCACTGCAGGATTTTGGAGAGGATGAGAGAGCAGGACCATAGCCCAGGGCACAACACAGTCCCTGCTGTGATTCTGAAGCTGTGCAAAGACAGGAGGGTTGGGGCGTTTTTGGGTTATTGGGAATTAGGGACTGGCTCTTCCCTCCGGAGCAGCAGCAAACTCTGAGCATCACATTAGGAGTTCAGTGTTCCCAATTTGTCTGCATGTGCCCTAGAAGGGAAACCGAGCACCTCGCTGCTTCGCTGTACAGAGCCAGCAGCACTCAAACTCCTTCACTGCCCCCAAATAACCCAAGAAAAGATGAGATTTTTGCTCCCCCTGCCTTGGCCACATTCCTGGGTGGATGAGCACATCCCACAGCCATGGTCAGGTCCCTCTCCCAGCCGTGGTTATTGCCCTGCACTCACTGTGGGGGCTGTGGCACAGGGACCGGTGCAGATGAGGGTGGCAGAGCCAAGCCCCGGTTCCCTCACAGCAAACCCGTGGCTGATGCTGATGCTGCATCTGACGTCCAGGATTGTCATAAAGTGCTCTGAAACGTGAGCAGAGCCTTCAGAGAGCCAGAACAGGGACATCAGCAGCCTGTGCTCACAGGAAGCAGGGAAGCAGCAGGGTTAAGAGATGGATCCCAGAGCAGCTCAGTCCAAACCCCTGCTGCCCTCAGCAGGTCCATGGACCATCTGGGATGGTCAGGAGCTCCAGAGCAGCCGGTTCAGAGCATGGAGAAGGCAGGGGCAGTCATGGCTCCCAATGAGCCGTTTCACCTTGCCACCGTGCTGCCTTCCAGTGACCGAAATCCAGTTTTGCTGTTCTAATGCCTGTATCAGCACATCAGGACTTGTTTTCTGTTGTACACGGGTGCAGCTGTCCCCAGGGCTGCCCCCTGGTTTCAGGCTGAGCCTTTAACCCGTGATTCAGACTCTTTCTCTGTTGAATTTTCTCTTCTCTCTCTGCCCGCCCCTCGCAGACTCAGACTCTGCCGACTCCCCGAGCAGCTCCTCCGCCCTCACCTCCCTGCAGTGGGTGGCAGAGATCCTCCCCTCTAGCATCAAGATCCAGGGAAGGACGTTCAACCAGCAGCTGGAGCACCTGCTGACCCCCCCCGAGCGCTACACCACCTGCAAGGCGCTGGAAGGCTTCTTCCAACACCGGTAACTCCTCCGCAGCTCCCGTCCTCAACGCCGGTACCTGGCCTGGGGACAGTGCCCATGTCCGGGTGTCTCCACGCAGAGCTCCGCTGCCATCGTGCTCTGCAGTTTCCCAAGCTGAGCATCTCCCTGTCTGCAGGGCATGAGCACATCCATCCTGCCCCAGGACAGGGCAGATCCATCTGAGGTTAATTCAGTCACCCCAAAATGCCCCAAAGCGACCTTGGTGTCCCAAAGCATGGTCTCTCTTGCCATCTGGTTGTCCCCAGCGGCTGCAGATCCTGCTCCATCTCTTTCACTAAATCCCACCATTGTTCATCTTTATCTTCTCAGCATCTTGGCTGCTGCGCTCCCTCGCAGCAGCACAGAAATGGCCATGGGTGGCAGAGCCTTCATCCTGTGATGGAGCAGACCCTCCCCATCCCACTGCAGGGTCCAAACCGGTCCTTTGGCTTCCAGTGCTTGCTTTCTGCCCTCGGTCTTTAACCTTCCCATGGGGAATAAGCCATCCCTCCGGGCACTGCTGCCTTTCCCACAGCTGCTGAGCCAACCCCAGCTGCTCCCACACAGAGCACCAGCAAAGATCAGAGGATTTGAATCCTCAGTTTGACCCGGAAATGCAGCAAAACCCTCAGTATTTAGGTTACTGATATTAAGACAGAATAGAAACTACCAAGTACACCACCATGGCACTGCCTCATGGCTTGGGCTCAGGGCTGTACCGCCCTGCAGCATCCCGTGCCCATAGGTGCTGGGTGTGCAGAGCTGCGTAGCCCCCATACACCAGCTGAGCAAACCCTCTTGAGGCTCCATGATCACCAACACTGCCCCAGTAAAGCAGAAATCATTGCTTTGTGCCCTCCTGAGACTATGGGGGTCCCCAGTTTTGGGCGTTTCAGCCCCAGGAGCTGTGGCTGTGGGAGCAGGTCCAGTCCCTGGGCTCTGTAACTGGACGATGCTGACCCGATCCTAGCACAGTTTTCTCTCTCTCAGTGGCGCAAGGCTGGGAGCCCCAGTGCCACGAATCAAACCCCAGATCCCCTCCCAGCACAGGGCAGCACCCAGTGCTTGGTCTCCCGGTGGTGCTTTACTGGGGGCTGTTGCTGCTGCCCACTCCAGAGCCCCCGGCTGTGGGGAGCAAGGGGCAGCAGGACACCAGCACCCATCCTCTCCCACCACCTCATTTCACCCCGAATGGCTCCATGCAGAGGCCACTGCTCCCTTTAACAATAATTCATCATGACCTAATTGCATTCCTGTCCCAGATGAGCCAGCTTTGACCTCTCACTGCTCCAACAAGGAGGAGAACGAACATTAGGTTGACTTTTCTTGCCACAGAGTAGCCCCAAATCAGGGAGAAGCTTCTCAGGTCACTCCTGGTGGGCTCTGGATGGCTCCCACTGCTTCCCATCCCTGCTGACCCCCCAGAACCCATCATTGATGAGCTCCTGGCAGCATCTGAGCCTCTTCACCCCTCGGCTCTCCCCTGGGTGCCTGGTCCTGCCCCTTGGAAGGCAGCAATGGTCCATTTGATTAGCAACAAGACAACAGATTTGCTCTTAATAGATGCAATCTCATTCCAGCTTTTGATAAGAGGTTCTTACTATTACTCCTGCATTAAGGATGCGATAGCTGCAGCAAGCTTTAACCCATCATCTCTGCCTCAGTTTCCCAGCAGAGAGGCAGCCTGACTCCAGTCCCTGCCCCAGGCTGCCTTGTCCTCCTCTCCAAATCAGGTGCTCAGCCCCACTCTTCTCAACCCCTTCACCATCTCTGCACAGCAGAGCCAACCTCAAACCAAGCCCGGAGCCCACCAAACCCCCTCCAACAAATTTCTCCCTCAGCTTACCTGTTCCTGGCCAAAATTCAGCTCTTCCACAGCATCTCTCTGCCTTCTCCACTCCAAACCCCTTACCCAACTCTCAAACCAGGTTTTATACCTGGCTCTCAGGTGCTGCTGATCCTGGGCATTCACTCTCTCCATTAGCACCACCTGCACGACCCAGCTCCCCGAGGGACTCATCTCCTCTGCCCCAAAACCATCGATTTGTGCCCAAAACGCAGGGAACAGCTTGGCAGGACCACGCTGAAGGGATGCGCTCACCGCCCGGCCCTCTCTTTCCGATTTTGCAGGAACATTGACACTCTCATTGTGGATGTGTACCCGGTGCTGGACACACCGGCCAAGCAAGTCATTTGGCAGTTTATCTACCAGCTGCTGACCTACGAGGAGCAGGAGCACTGCCAGCAAAAGATTGCCAGGTTTCTTGGGTACAAGTCCTTGGCAGGTGAGAGGAAAGGCCCCGTGCTCTGGCATGGACACTGTGTCCCATTGGCTTGGTCCAGGAGCAGCCAGGGGCTGTGGGGCAGAGGAGTTTTCAGCTCCTGCGACCACTGAGGTTGATCCCTAAATGTCCCTTTTCTGCACCGCATGGTTTTGGTAGGAAATGCGGCGCTGAAGGGAGAGGTGGCGGCTGAGATGATGTGTCAGTAAAGTAAGGGTTTGTTTGGAAGCTGCTCGGGTTGTTGGAGGTTAGGATGCCCCCAAAGGATGCTTTAGGGTGCAGATCAGAGAGGCCAAATAAGCAGTGGTGGTGTCCTCGGGATGTCTGTGGCAGTTGGACAAGTGCAGCTATTTGGAGTTGGAGGAGTAAAGCACCCACCCGGGAGCACTGCTCCCCCAAAACGCCTTGGAAAGCAGCAGGGACCCTCCTCCTCCTCCCCATCACCTCCCCATCACTGGGGGTTGCAGCAACCCCAAACCCAGCGGCCATTTGCTGAGGATCTGCGGCTTTGCAGCCACAGAGCAGAAAAACGAGGGCAGATTCGGAGAGAAATGTCTTAAATCTTTGGATCTGGGCTTTTTAATGGTTTTCAAATTCTTCTATTTTAAGCTATTTACAGCTTGAATGGTGCGATGTGCTGATGTGCTGGTTTTTAGGTAGGTACAAAGAGGTGTCGCTTGAAGAGAGACTTTTGGAGGAGCGCAGTTATTTTGTCACAGCCTTTCCCCTCGTGGGGAGAAACAGCTCCGAGTCCGGTGCAAATACTCCCTGTGGTGCATAGGAACCTGTTGGGTATTTGCTCACCTAATTTGCACGCTCAATTATCGCTGCTTTTATGTGTGCGGAATCATGGCCCAGCCTACCTGACGTGTTGTGTGTTCCCAAGAACTTAGACCCTAGAATTAGCTTATAAACTTCAGAAGATGTCAAGCAAAAGCTGATATATTTGCAGTTTTCAGCTGGATTTCAGGAATACAAAGCAAAGGAGATAAAAATGGGAGTAAATCCCCCAGGACCAGGCAGTTTCAGACTCTTGTTCCTGGGTCACATCCCAGTCCCAGGCTCCTTTCAGCCTCTGAGGTGAAAGGGGCAGCCCCGACCATGTGAAATTTTGCTTGCTCTGGTCCATGACACGTGTGTGTCCATGTGTGGATGTGTGATGGTCAGAGATCTCTGAATTTGGGTCAGTCCTTTCTCCCAAACCCGGTGCTGATCTCTGCTGTCTGTGTGTGTCGGGCTGTCCGAGCGCTGCTCTGTCGGATACCGCGGAGGCGGATGCTCCGGTGTCTCCATCCTGCTGCAAGGCTGAGCCTCTCCGAGCTGTGGCACTGTCCCACACTGTCCCCCAGTCCGTTAGACAACGTGGTTCTTCCAGGCGGCATTTTGGGGCTGGTCCCCACTCCCATCTCGTCCCCACTCCCATTTGTCCCTTGAGGACAGGACGGAGTGAGCCATGTCCCTCATGTCTGGAGTTCCCTGTGCACCATAAGCTGGTGGACCCCAATCCTGCTGGAAAAACCATTCGTGTGTCCTGTTTTGGGGCATCCACCCCCTGCCCTGCACTGACAGCGGTGTCTGTAACCTGCTCTGCTCCCTGGGGCTGCTGTGACGATGGGGGTACCCGGGGGCACGGGCGACCAGCGA
>NW_010173041.1:869-1926 GCF_000695765.1 Mesitornis unicolor | reverse complement strand
ATATTTGGGTGTGGGTCCCTCCCAGATCATCTGTGCTGGGTGATCTCTCCTAAAGAGCCACGGGGTCTCACGTCCCCTCAGTTCTTAAGGACAATAATCGTAAATATTTTACATCTTGAGAGTGCCAGTTAGAAAACTGACCTGAAAAAATTATTAAATTTTAAAAATACAAATCACACTAGCTTGAAACCTCGTTGTGGAAGAAATAATGCAGCATATTAAAATACGGTAAACAAATATGGACCTCCCTGCATTGCACAGCTCCAGGAACCTTCCCTAAGCTTTCTGCACCAAGGGGTAAATTCAGGCTCTGAGTGAGTTTTGGCAGAAGGGGAGTTTTAGGCCCAGTGAGAGCAGGGAGCTGGTTCCCAGTATGGACAAGGCATGTGGCAAAACTTCACAGCATCTCCTCCCTCAACTGCAGGTCCAGATCTGAGAAGTGAAGCGAGTTTCTCCTGAGAGCAACAAAAACCTGGGTGTGCAGTCGAGGGACGGACACCCCCACCCTGGAGCTGCCCCCTGAGGCCCAGAGCAGCTCCTTTTACCCCCCAAATTTGGGTCACATGGTGGCACTGTGGGGTTTCCTACAGATGTACGGCAGTGACAGGGAGCAGCTTAAGCTAGCCCGTCTCCGTCCAGATACACACAGGATTCACCGCCCACCACCGGGATCCTGCGACAAGAACCAAAAACAACCAGGGGTGAGCGCTCGTCCCCGTCCCCACCACGGGGTGCTGTCCCCGTGTCCCCAAAAAGGACTCACGTGAGGTTGAAGTCGCTGCCGTCCACCCACTTCAGACGCTGGCTGCGACTGCGCAGCCCCAACCAGAAATCGTCTCTGCCCTTGAGACGCGAGACAAACTCCTGGGGAGGAACCAGAGGGGAAATGAGGGTCAGGAGATGCTGCCCCGGCCCCACACAGCAGCAGCTCCCGCCCCACGGCTGCTCCAGGGCTGCTGGAGCTCCCCAGCCCGGCCCATGGGGGTGTTTGGGCTCTCCTGGACCTCTGCATCCAGCCCAGACACAACCTTGGCTCCCCTCACAGTTCATCTGACTA
>NW_010173041.1:0-322 GCF_000695765.1 Mesitornis unicolor | reverse complement strand
GCCCCCCCAGTTCCCCCCCCACAGCTGGGAGAGGCCTCACCCTCCCCAATCCCCATGGGGTGACACCACCACAGGGATCCTCCTGCACTCACCCAAAATTCTTTGGTAAATCCCTCTGTGCTTCATCCCAGGCACCTGGGGGCGGGGGGATGTCCCCAAAGCCAGGGGCTCCAGGCACTTCTCCACCCCATTGCTGTAGCAGAACCCATTCTCTTTGCCTTTGCACATTGTAATGGGAGATACCGAATCTGTCCGGTTTTGAGGAGCAATGGTTTATCACTGGGAAAAGGCGTTTCAAGAGAGACGTGGCACCAGTTCTACC
>NW_010173040.1:21356-28913 GCF_000695765.1 Mesitornis unicolor | reverse complement strand
CCACTCCTTCCAGCTTGGTGTCATCAGCAAATTAGATTAGAGAACTTGATTCTTTTTCCCCTTTGATGTCTAGCAGCTTCTTGCTCTCATTTGGAGCTCTAGATGCGTAATGTACAGCTGCTTTACTTTAGTGGTGAGTTCTAAATGGCTTCCTAGCCTTCAATCAAATATGATTCACAGACCAAATCTGCCTTAGACACACGGTAGAGCTTGAAGGATCTAGTCCAGCTTAAAGCCAATGGGAATACTTCTGTAGTCTTCAATAAAAGCTTTTTGGAATTTCATTTCCCCCCCCCTCCCTCTCCACAAACATATATATCTTTAAGGACAATTAATGTATCTGTGACAGGCCCACATTAAACTTTTCAGTCTTGTGCAGCTTTGTCAATATACTTAGGAGAAGTCATTACTTCCAAAGCACAGATAGTGTTCTCAGTTATGTATGTAACAGGCCTCTGTGCACAAAAGTATTCTTTCCTTGGGTATTTTGGTGTTTTAATCTGAAACTTTTATTAAGCAACAAGCAGATGTTAAGAACAGTAGAGAAAATTTGTTTCAATTGTTAATTTGCATTTCAAATGGGGCAACTGGTAGACCAATCATGAACATTGCTTGTTCAATGTTGCATGACATAGAAATGGAAAATAAATTTGTTTTAACATACAGATGCACACGTGCATACCTCCCTGCAATGTAATCTGGCAGACAGATGCAGCTCCTGATTGTGCACCAGTCTGCCACATATTTAGTCCAGGGGCATACCTTTCTAAGATTTTGTCCCTTTCCAGTGTACAATGAATGACATTTATTTCGGATTCAGTCTGCATCATAAAAACTGGCAAAGCAGATGTGACTATTTGGCCAATCACTTCATTTTGTGCAGTTCTTCTCCTTCATTACACCTGACTGAACAAATTTTAACATCCCTGGCTACATTGCATGTACTATCTAACTGCATATTGTATTATCATTGGTTCCTTGAAGGTACATGCAGAGAGCAGCTATACTGGGCTTTTATTTGAGAAGCCTGAGAATTATGATTTTAGTTTGTCTCTAAATACATTCAGGTGAATTCTCTCTAATTATAAGATATATGCTTGGAGTTTGCTTCACACTATCTACTCCATACCAATGTTACTATGGCATACCTGTTGCTAGTCAAAATATGAATGTTTAATTTATGAGCACTGCCTTCTCTGAGGTCAGCATGGATTAGCTGTGCATTATGCAGAGTCAAATGCATTTCTTTTGCATTTTTTCAGTTAAAAATGTCTGAATGCCTCAGATTGCCAGAAGATAGAACATTTACAAGTAAACCTAAATAAGTGAGTAGGCCCATCTATTATGCAAAATATACCCGCTTCAGTACAGTCTTCCTGTACTAGTGAAAAAAAGTACTTGTGAAAAAAATCCTGCTTGGTTTAGAAAATTTTTATCTGGTTAGAAACTTCTGAAATGCCAGTTCCATCTCAAAGTGCTATGCTGAAATGCAACTTTTCCAGTGTCTTAACAATTTGATCAAATACATCATATTATTTTCTTCTCTAGGCATTGAGTTTTCAAGTTGTATTCATACCACTTGCTTTTAACACTGCCACTTGATTCTCTTTGAAGTTACATTTGCAAGAGCAAATGCAACTGTTTTTCAATGTCCCTGTCTTGAATGGTTTTGTGGTTGAATGGTAGCTACAGTGATAAGTTAGGATGAGAGTCCTCAATGACAGTTGTTCTGATATTAAAATCGATTAATGTGAGACTATCAAGGCTACTGTTTTATAAGAATTCATTTTGTCTATCCATTCTCTATCCTCTGAACTCTCTAACAGCAGTTAGAGATGTTAAGTTTCCAGTACATCTCATTAACAGGCTGCATAATGATGTGTTTTTATGACAGAAAATAGTCAAAGAACATCGCTAAAAATAAAGAAAAAGATAATTTGTTTTCATTTAGGGTTTATTGATTGATCAATCAATTGATTGATTGATTGGTTTTCCCTTTCATTTTGGTAGAAATTCTAATATCTTGAAAAATCTGTATCTAGATTTGTTTAGACTTAGACTTCATCTGTCATTGACAGATTCATCGGGTATTGACATTTGCTCAATAGCAACAGGCAAGTGAGGGATTCTATATTGCTGTTTATATTGGTCCAGATTACTTTCCCTTTGGTGAAAACAGAAAGAATATTTCCATCTAATTCAGTCACAGAGAGCCATGTTTTATTTTACTCCCATCATCTCGTATCAATGTGTACTTTCATCCATTTTGCACCAATGGTATTGAAATTCCATAGTCTATGATGTCATTTAATCAGTTTCTTTTTACGTCAACAACATTCCAAGCTGAAATCCACTTTGTGATAGGAATATCTTGAATTCTTTAGTCAATTCCAGTCACTCATTCAACGAAATCAAGTTAAATGGGAGATATGCCTGAGCAAGAACTGAACAAAAGCTGAGTAATTTAAGTATTTGTCCTGTGGTATGTAGAATGGTACTTTCAATTTCTCTGCACAAAGAAGAAAGATTTAAGTGTACAGTGAAATCATCTTTAAGGAGGAATTCTCCATGTTGAGAGATTCATGTATTTGTAATATAATGCAGAGAATAAAGGAAACTACCTTCCAGCAGAGAAGGAGGAAAGGAACCATACACTGTGACAGCAGGCATTTCTCTTATCACCATTAGCAACTGCATATTTGACCTGGGCAGGATATGGTCACAAAGTTTTTCTAGCAGTGCAATAACTTTCTTAGAAAAACATCCCTTCCATGATATGCAGTCTCAAAACAGATGAATGAGATTAATTTGACATAGCAGTGTTTCGAAGTGTTAGATTTCTTGTGTATAGATGAGTTAGCCTAAAATTTCCAGAAGTATGGTTTTAAAAATATTGTTAGATGTGTTTTTAAACACAAGGCAGTTGTCAAGTACAATAAAATGGAAAACGTTGTGTAGTCAATTAGATTTTTATAAAAGTAGTTTTATTGTATTCTATTATTTTTTCCCCTGCAGAAACTATAAGTAACTATAAGACTGACTGTCTTGCTGTGCAAACTTTATACAATGGTGATCAGAAAAGATCATAGACTTACTTCAAGAAATCCAGTAAAAATGCATGAAAAATAGATGAATATTTAAATCGTCATCTCATCAAGGGTCTTTCTGATGTATTACTGTAAATTTGGTGGCAGTAGTAAATTTGTTTTTCTGATTTGTAACTATCATCAGAAGGCTAAGTGCTGCAGTTACTATTTCTGTATCTTCAGTCAGAGCATTCTGGCTGTTCTAATATAACATCATTAATATTAACTAATAATCTGTTTGTTGTGTTGCAAGTTAGGCAAATATTCTTCCAAATTCTAATGAATGGCAAAGAAATGTACAAATGACAGGAATTATACTGGCATTAACAATAGATAAAGGACTTGGTCTGATGGAATTATAACAAGGAACAGATTGTTATGCTAGGATGCATTAATAGCAATAAAAAAGTATCTTACTAAGTTGTATATGCAAGCTTTTTCTAGTCGTGGCCGATTGACGTGCAAATTTTGCAGATAATACAAATTTTAGGGGTTTAGACCCTCTGACGGTGCAAAAAAAGGCAGGCATGACAGAACATTGCTCTCTTTTCTATAGTAACATACATCATCTAGTACTCAAAACACCTGAGAAAACTTCTTTATGTGTTCTGTTTTGATTTGATAGCTTTTTGCATCATCTTCATACTACTTTTATACATATGAAAGGAAAAATTCAGCAAGAAATTGGTAAACTGAATAAAACAGTATCTTTGAACAAATGAAAATATTCTTCATTTTTGGAGAAATATTTTATCTTTTAAAGCTCCTTGAAAATCTATTTAAACAAAACATGAAGATCATAAAATTGTTTCTGTTTTTCATAATCTTCAATAGGGAAAGTTTTGTATTTGTTGAAACATTTTATTTTCTTTTAATACAATCTTATTTCAGTTAGCTTTTTTCTTTTGAAGCTTTCTAATCAGACACATCTATCAATATTAAAAGTGTTTAAAGGGAACATATCTTTAGTAATTTTCTCCATTAAGACTATTATATTCACCTTTTCCAGATAGAAAAATATTACTATTATATTCTTCACTTACTTACATACACTTCTTGGGATAATTTCTATTTTCTTGTCCCACTAGATTTTTAAGTAATCCACTTTTATTTCTACCTAAACCAAGGATGAAATAGAAAAATGTTTCATTGTGTACGACTAATAATGTGTTTGTGAATATAATAAAAATGTATCTATCTGCTCAAATTGAACATTTTTAAAACACTAATTTCAGTGTTATTTCAAAACCATTCAGTGAAAATCAAATTTAAGAACAAAAATTTTTCCTAAACAAAGAGAAAATTTGGAGATTCTTTAGAAACACAACAAAACCATGTTAAACTAATTTCATATTAATACCATTGAAATAAAACTCGTAATGAGAAAATTCTGACAAAACAATATTTTCAAGCAAAGAGAAAAAAAGTCCTTAAAACAAAATTTTATAGCTCGATCTTGCATTTTCTTTTGGGAGAATATACATCCTTTGGTATACAAATCCCATCTGTATTAGTAACGTAATCTTCCATCACTTCTAGATGTGTTGCTTTCTACCACTAACTCATAGTCATTTTTGCAGATATTTTCACGTTTGAACCCAATTAGCAGCTTTGAAGGAAGATGCCTAACACTCCTTCAAGAAGCAAGCAGAATCTGTATATAGTAAACATAAGTAATGGCTGAAACTATCCAGACAGAGCTTAGGCTCAGATGAAAACAAGATATGAAATTCTGGTGAATGGCGGATTGCGTCACCTCTGAAAGACTCTGTCAGAGACCTTAAGGTACTACTAACTTCTTGTTCATACATAAATCTGAGCATTTAAGGCCATTTTGTCTTCTATTTCTGTACATGGGGTAGTGGAAATGTTTGTCAAATAACAATTTCTTTGCCTAATTTTTTAAAATTTTTGTCCATGTATTTGTTCAGCCTTAATTTTTTTCTAGTAAAAAGTCATTTCATACATTTGAAATTATGATACATTCATTATGCGAATAAGTTTTCATACATTTGCATTTTACATTTGCTACAAAATATTTTTTCAGCAAATTAAATTAATTACCTAATAAATCCAAATTGCCCTATTTGTTATAGCTGCTGTTCATCCTGTTAAAATTTTTTTATGCCCACTGTGGAACAAATTACTCTTTGATTTGGACACAGCTCCTTCCTTTCATGAGTCTGTTGTAGTGTCTTTGCTTCTAGCTCTGCTTAGTGGGCATCTGAACCTGACTGGTGAACTTGGAAATAGGACAAGCTAATTGAAACTGTGGTTCTTTGTTTAGGATTTGGAGAAAGGGAAGAGAAGCAGAGTTCTTTGCCTGCTGGGGGTGATTCATCTCACACTTACAGAGTTTTGAAATTTAATGACATATTTTGAATCAGTATCGTCATTGCTGAGCCAACAAACGGTTTGGGGGATGCCTTAAAAATTCTTTTATGCCTTTGAGGCAAGTATGGGTTCTGTTCTGTCTTTGACTGGGAGTGTGAGGGAGTGAAAGGCACTGAAGACAAGATGTTAGAAGTTGCTTTATCTCAATTTACATAAGAATAAATATATCTTTTTCCATTTTCACTTCTGATCTACATCTGTTAGTGTTCTTGTATGATTAGTTTGGTTGTCAAAGTGGACCTGCATTTTCTTTAAGAAGCCTACTAGAAATACTGATATACAGGGAAATAATGGATCATATGGTGCACTGCTGTCCTTCAGTCCTTCTGTGAGCAATTTCCTGTTCAGTCTTACAGTCATGGATGTACACGTGCCGTTCAGGCAGATTCTCCACAAGAAACAGTAAGATATCGGGGAACTGCTCTTAAGATCTGCTTTACATTTGAACAAAGATAAGATGGTGAAGCTTGAAAGTTTCAAGTTTTGATGCCTGTGCAAGGGAAAAGCATCTAAGAAACAAACTTTTTGTTTCCATTTCCAGATATATTAGGTGGAAAGGGGTGAGTTATTGGATATTCAAATAGAGGCATTTGCTTCTGTCACACTTCCAGAAACTTATTAAAAACTTGCTTATCCAATTATCTACCCCAGACTTGCTCTTTGGGAAATGTTCATGGAAAGGCAGTTTCTGTGGCAGTAACTATAATGGCAGTGATGTTGTTCTGAGACTGTTTTATTTGTACCTTTCAGACTAGTTATTTTTATACTTCAGGTGTGATCTTAAGTAATGCTGGTATTTTGTTAGACTATTATATTGCATTCTGAAAGTATCCTTTATGTTTTGCTACAGGTGCTGATAGTGAAAAGGGGGAAGTGGTTTGCAGGAGGAAATGAGCACTGTTTGAAACTGCCTTATGTAAATATTTACTTGCAATAAAATTCATACAAAAAAAGAAGCAGAGATGTTAATAAACACACTAAAATCTTGCTGTGGCAATTGCCTTCATTATGGTTCAATATATCTGATACCAGTATCCTTGTCTAATATAAGTCTGTGATGTTCTTTACTTCTTTTCTTTATGTATTTTATTTTAATGTAAATACTGATCTACATTATTCTGACACCAAAAAAAACCCCAACTCACTCCTGTGCATGTACTCTTAAGAAAGGAACATTCAGGACAACATACTGGATCATACTGGACAACATGTATAGGATGTGTCAGAGCTCTGTGACACAGAGGTCTATGTTCCATGTCCAACAAGTACAGTTTTTGTTTGTTGATATGCTTGTTTGTTTTCCACAGAGGAGAAGGAAGAGGAAAGATGCCAAAAAAATTGAATCAGGGGAAGCAGTTGAAGTGTTATTAAAGTTAATTGAAACTACACAATATTTGTACAAAAGAAAAAAGTCAGATACACAACAGCTAGAAATCATCATCATTTTGTGACAGACATGAATTACACTGATTATAGTATGTACAGAAATTTTTATCTTCCATTGTTACCATGAAAAAGATGTTCATTTTGGGGGTGAGAGCATACTGTAGAAGATAGGTCTTTCATCAGCCAAAATGCCTCAGCAAAACTTCTTTGGAGGCAGCAAATTTCCTTGAGAACTCAGCAAAACCCTGGAGGTTGCTGTAATTCTGTTCTCCAAAGTCCCTTCAGAGGTTAATCATCATGAACAGCTTCACACTTCATTGCCAAAGGAGAAAGACATGCCTCAATGTAACCATATGCAGTGCTGGAAGCAAACAAAAATCACAAGACTGGCTCTCTTATCGGACATACAGAAGAAGACACAGCACTCCAGAGCATTTTTTCCATAGTAACAGAACTTACTTTTCCTTCGTTATTGTACATTTGACCTTAAAAATGTACATAAATTCTGTAAGTCTGTTATTCAGAAGAATTATTATTTCTTCTTGGCAATGGTTTTAGGAATCACATTTCTACCCACTTAGACCAGTTTTGAGCTCATGTAACTCCCAGACTTCACTGTGGCACCTTATAATTTATTATCTGATAATTCAGTGAAGAAACGGGCTTTCAGTGTGACTGCAAATCACTCACA
>NW_010173040.1:0-21325 GCF_000695765.1 Mesitornis unicolor | reverse complement strand
AGCAGGAATTTTGTTTTGTAGTATAAGACCCTGAATCTAGGGATCTAGATGCACCAGGCATCTGTACACCCAGGAGCTGAGTATGCTCAGAGATCTTCAGGATCAGCCGAGCATCTCCCAGGACGTATGCAGATACTGATTGGCAAAATTTTCTCAGCACTGGCTGTCTAAAATGGTGAATATTACAGAAATCTAAAGCACATCAACCTGGGATTCATTTGTTTAACAAAAGTAAGAGAGACAAACCAATTGTATTCACAGAAGCGAAAAATACTTTCTTAACACCAAACAGAATATTCCTTTGATTATTTAGTGGTCTATTTTATCCCTATGACAGCCTTAAAAAATTAACTGATGCCTCTAAGCATTCAAGTAATGATGTTCTCAAGGCTGCGCTAGCCACATAACTCAATGAAATCCATGGGGGATCCTTAACACAAACAGAACTCTGGAAAATGTTGTGGTCAGCACCAGTATGCCTAAAACTGCAATAAAAATGGACAGAATTTATGGTAGAGAGTGTTTCAACTTACAGTTAGCTATTAGATGGGATTGTTCACATTGCCTTCTTCAGTGCAGTATAATAAAAGTCAGCATTTTATTTACATCTGTATGAGAGGAATATAATTTGGGGAGCAGTTTGTTAAATAGCTGTAAATAGCATTTTTACAACCCCCTTTGCATTGCTCTATATCACTTTGTTTTGCCGGAAAAGAGTGAGCCCATGCAGCTCGGCTGCCTCCTGCCCCTGCGACTGCAGAGTCCATCCTGTGGTTTCGGAGGGAAGGTGGAGGAGTAGGGCTCTCCATGCCTCAGCCAAATTTTTCTTCATATTGACATCTCGCTTCCTAGGACAGCCTGAGAGGGAAACAGCTGCTGAATGCTTTCGTCCATATTGCTTCTGCTTCCATCCCCAGTAGCCAAGCATATGTGAACTCCTGAGGCTCAAAAATCTTATCCTTAGATTTTCTGTTTCTTCCCGCCTTTTCAGATGAGTTTTATGGCTGTATTCCATATATGTGTTACTTGCTCTTCTTCTTATAATTCTTTATCCTACTTTCAATTACAGATCCTTTCAGTCTCTGTGTTACATATCTCTTTTCTCTCTCTTTCCCATTGCTATACCTAGTCTCTGAGTGGGATGCTTTTCAGCACAGCGTGCAATTTATCACATACGCCTGTGTGCATGCACACACACACACAAATTGCCCCCCTCTCCCTCAAAAAAAGAAACAGAATGTGGGGGGAATTATATCCCCTTCGCAATGGGACCTCATTGAAAAAAGTATCAATATCAGCAGCCTGATCCAGTCACTGGATGGTCTGTCCACATTAATATCACAGACATGCAAAGTGACTTGGGAATAACTTGACATGAAAATAATCCTCTTTAAATTTAGTTTAGGGCACCAGAGATGTATATAAATTCTTAGGTACATAGTCATCCCAGTGTTCTTTGGCTTCAAATGGGGATGATAACAATGACGGCACATCTGAAATGCGTCTCCCCTCCTAAAGAAGAAAAATCTGGCACCCAGATTCCTCTCTTAACAGCGTACCAACTTTGCCAAAACATCTTTTTCCTCTGGTATATTGTTTTGCAGTAGTCTCCAGTTTTCGTATTGGTCTTCTGAGCTGTACAGTAATGAAAACCTAGAATAGTTTATAACAACTTGTATAGATTTTTTTTATTACTAAATACTCTATTATAAGTCTGCCTAGAGGTCATAGCCAATGTTATATCTCCTTGCGCCACAAATCCCTAACAAAACGTGCTCATTGACTCTGAGATTTTAAATAAACAAGATACAGTGTGAAAGGAAGAAAGATATGTCAGCCTTATTTACATGCAAAGAACAGAGAAATTAAAAGGCTTACCAAGACAGAAAGATCATCAATAGAGAAGTCTGGATTTGAAGCAAGTTTCAGAGAAACTGCTTTTCTTCTTGTGGATATCTCAAATATGTTTGAATATTTTGTTTTTGAAGAGAGAAAAATACATAAATATTGAATGACAGAATTTGAGAAGAAATATATATATATTGGAGTAGCAGAAAACAAAGCAAAAATATACAAGTTTCTGAGTAAACAGACTTAATTGTCAGTTGCCTTACTCAAAATATGCCAGAGAGATACACGTCGCTGAACTTCTGAGAGATGAGATTTTGAAAACCTACAATGCTTTTTGGAGCTGGACAATCTCAAGTATATCCAAATCTGGTAAAGGACACTCCGTATTTTCAGTTTTGTTTTAATTCAACCTGGATAAAGAAGAATGACTAATTAACCTTAGCCCAATTGAAAGGGTTAGTTAAGATATAACTGTTAGGATATAACTGCACCACCTGAACACATCTATGCACTTATATCATGCATAGCTGGCACATCATGACATGTATGACAAAAGCGTAATCATGTCTGCTAGAAATACTTATGAGGTCAAACATGGAATGGGGGATCAGTACTAGAAGACAAAATTGTACTAGAAGACAAAATATCAACATTTTGCAGAAACCAATGGGCATACAAATACCAGACAGAAGTAGGAGTATAAGCAAGAGCAGATGCCATGCTTTCCCTTGAATGACAGTGGGGAGCCTACACTCTCTCTTGTCATTTTTCAAGATGACAGAGAGGACTGACTCCAGCTGCATCAGACATCATCCAGAATTACCAACCAGAAGCCGTAACCAATACGGCTGCACAGACTTCACCAAAGACAAGCAATTCAATAACGGTATGAAGGAAATATCAGGCAAAGCTGCTGCTCCAGGAGGATCTTACGCCAGTATACACAACTGTAATTGCTGGAGAGGGTAGCTTTCTGCGTATGCAACTGTACCCTGCAGTATCTGCACTGCTAAAATGAATTACTTGTGCAGATGACAAAAACTTGCAGAGCCCCTGGTACCAATCATGTGCAAGTATCTGTGCAAAAGCTTTCATATTTATGATAGTAATTCAGCTCAGTCTATGCCTCATCTGTGGGGCAGCCTTGTTTTGTCTTGCATTCCTTACTTCTAGAGAATCAGGAAAAGGCCTGATTGACTGTGCTGTGGTTCATCTATATGGAGTTTCTGCCCATGTAAGTCAGGGGGTGGTGGGAGGTGACTTGAATAACCATGTGCCCTCCCACACTGAAACAATTGACTATCCCAACCTTAGACTTGAGAAACACTCTCAAATGCCACAGGATATCCATAGCTTAATGTACTTTATAGAGATGTAATTCTCTCAGTGGAAACTGCTTTGACAAAGGGAAACAATTGTTTTTGAAATTGCAATTTTAAAATGCTCCAAGCATTGCTTGAGCACCAACATGGTACCAGCAGTGGTCCCAGGACACTCTTCCTCAGCTCTGCAGAGCCGGGGATGGAGGTGAAGCGAATGATGTGCTTAAGCACGTGCGAGGTATGGATTATAAATGATCTGTGGGATTTGTTTTTCCAGACGTGCATTGTTCCATGAAATTGTTCCATAAAGTTTTCACTGAGCACAGGAAACTCTAGCATCAAGGCATTCCCTATTTCACTCCTTGCCAGCTGAGGAGCTCTGACAAGGATTCCGGTTACAATCTAGACCCTGCCATCACTTACACCCATAGAGAACTATTAAGTTTAATGGGACTGTACAAATGTAATTGAGGTCAGAGTTTGGCCATATTTATTTTCCACATACGTCTACACTTAAAACCCGTAACTCTGGGAAAAACAGGTTTAAAACAAAAATGAAAACTTTTGCTTTCCTGTAAAAGTGCTAATTTGGCTACATGGATTGGGTGCTGTTGTTTAGCCTCCTTATGTTTACTCTACATGTTAAAAATGAATAAATGACAGTCCTGAGAGACAAAAACTGGAGTTTATTAAGCTTTTATGTGAGAAGTCAGCCAACCTAAGTCTTACCTCTCTTGTACTCTTGTACTACAAAGAGTAAGTCCCTGTCCTCAATGAGTGTCATGTAAATGTGACCACTCCCTAGCCAATTGCAAGGTGAAATACAATAGCTCTATTTCTCTTTTTGGGATCTCACCTAATTTACTTAAAAAAAAAAAAAAGGTTCAGGCCTTAAGAACACCTTTGAGTTAGGGTTGACTGATTGATTGATGATGTGTGTCCATGGTTTGCTATCCATATTTTAACAGTTATAAATCAATGTAATATCCTTTTATGCAGTCTGATTTCCTCATTAAATAAACCAAGTCTCTGTGTTTACTTTGTTCTGTGGTACATTTTGGAATTTTCTTTTGCAACCACAGTAAAATTAAAACAAAACATTTTCTTTCATGTTTCTCTTCTGGGACTGGGCTTGTTTCAGCAGTTTTGTGCATTTACTGACTGTATCTTTTCCCATTTCTGTCATACACAGAAAATCAGTGAGAGGACAACTTTGTTCATAACTCTGTACCTTATCTGAATCAAAAGGGAAAAAAATATAGTAGAAAATTTCTCAAATTATTAGACAAAACCAGTTTTGCACACTTACCTATGTCACTTGGAAACATGAAAAGTGCTGGTCTTAGGTTCTATTGGATGGTATTCTGAAGACCTACAAGAATTTGAAATAACTCGCAGAAATATGGTGACAAAATATTTTGCCACTGAATAATATTAATACATCAGAGTTCAAAATATTATCTAGAAATGAGTTAGTTTTGAGAAAATGCCAATAGAAATGAAGTAGAGTTCTATGGTAACAGTGTGAGACACCTGCAATTTTCCCTTTTGTCTTGAATTTATGTATTAGAACACATTTACGGCAGGGAATGAATATGTTTCCACCACCTGGGCCTATAAAAATATTCCCGGTTGAAGAACAAAATGCTAATCATGCTGCCTCATATTTATGGCTCTCATGGAAGCTAGCCATAGAAGCAATTGTAACCAAAACTGAGGGGCAATGTCAACTCACTGATGAAAGCTGAAACCACGAAGATTGAGAGAACCAAGAAAAAAAGTTATGAAATTGTATGGAGATAGCAAATGTCTTGTTTTCTCAAGTGATGGGACACTGATTCAAATCTTCCCACTTATTGTTTTAACATTAATTTCCACAAGGGCTCTTTTTTCTGCCAAGACTTTTAAGGAGATAGTCTTTGGGATTATAAGAAGCCTGAAGCAATGAATATTCAAAGTCATGAGCCGTATCTTCATCAGTGTGCTTTTTTACTTGTACTACAGCTGCAATATGTTTTACTATATAATACCTGTATGATATTGCAAATACTGAAAACAACCTATTTACCCAAGCAAGCTAACTTGCTGAATGTTTAGGTTTGTCTTCTCTTATTTACATTATGATTTTAAAATTGGTTTGATGAGCTGTTTGTCACAGAGAGCAATAAAAAAGCAACAAAAGATATCTTCAGGCAGCAGCTAAATTTATTACCTCAGAAAAAATGAAGTTAAATTCTAAGTATTCCCTCATCTCTTCTACCTTACAGGTAGATCACTTCCATTTACAGGTAATGATCAGAAGAATTTGCAAGTATAGCAAATCCCCATTTTGTTTATTCATTCACTGGAACATCCAAAGAGACGGCAGCCTGGATAAAAATGTGAAGAGTCACTTATGAAACTGTCTGTAAATCTTTAAAGTGAGCCTAGTAGGCTCAGTTTGATTGGCTCTACCAGGCCATTAGTGTCTTTCATTTTCTATTGCAACAAAAACTATATTAGGACTTCTGTTCATTACTGTTACCTACATGTACAGCTTATTTTGTTGCTGCCACCTTCTTTTTGAGATTGACTAACCACCTCTGATGCTGTCCTCCTGAATATTCTTCTGGTCTTGAAGATTAAGTGCTGCCAGACTGGGGCAAATGGCTTGGCAGCACAACCTAATAAAGTCAGTGGCTTAACGCCCAAATTTAGCTTTATGTGGGAGCCTTGTAATGTGTACTTCTGAACCTAGGAAATAAATGCATGCTTCAGAAAGCTAACTCCAAAGGAAAAACAGGAAAAAAAAAGTAAAAATCTAAAAGTATTTGAAATTTTATACAATGGCAACATGACTCAGCAACAGATTGATTTTCAGTCTAATGAGAATGCATATATACAGGGTTTGTTAATTACTAGGTTCTAATAAGACTTTTCTTTGCTTTTTTTTGGCTGTCTAAATGAAGAGCACTACTGTAAAAGCAGCTGGGATGGCCTTTGACCTCTGAGGACATCAAAATGAAAGCTGTACCTCTGAAAGGTTACCTAGTCTGTGAAAGTACAGGCCCCTTTCATTTTTTGAATACACTTTACATAGCCTGAGATTAAACCTCTTTTGGGTCCATTAATCAGTCATAACTTATTGCTAATTAAAGGTTAGGCATACCAACAACAGTTCTGACAGCTGATAAGCTACAGGTAATTAAGTTGTTCCGATTATTTTTTACATTAAATTCATTTTCATATGGCATACCTAGAATGCCTTTTTAACAAGGCTTCTGATAGTAAATAGCTTGCTTTTTGTTAAGGATAGAGGGAAAAATTAGAATCTAATTTAAGTTTAATTAAAAAATGCTTAGTTAATGTTTTCTTCAGTTTTTATATATTCTGTTTTGCAACCTCTCTCTAACTGGAGGATTATTCTGAGGAAAGTTGATTCTAAATGAGAGGAACTCAGACGTTTTTACACATCTGCACGAGAAAATTACCTAAAAGTAGAACATCCTAACAATAAGAAGGTGAGTAGGGAGCCCTCTAAAAGTTATAGACTGGTATTTTACTTCCTAAATGGGGATATTTATAGTAGCTTGGTGAGATTTAGTAACTGTATAAAAGGCTGGGTTCGAACTACAGAAACTTTATCTAAATTCTATACTTTCCATGAGCTAATCTTGTTAAACACAAGAGGCCAAATGTGTCAATTTTTTTCCATACCTCACAACTCTCTAAATTGTTCTGATTCAGGGTTTTGGGTAGAGTTGTCTCCTATTAGTGTAGGATACGGGCAGGGCAAGGCCGTTCCGTTCCCTCCCTCTCTCCCTCCCTCCCTCCCTCTTCTATCTCCTGTTTAAATAATAATTTTCATCTTAAGTTTAACATTTTCAAAAGAAGCACCTGTGTAAACTCTCCTATCTAGTTTAGTTTAGTTTTTCAAGGTTTTTGAGGAATTAGAGGGGAAAAGGAATAAATCTAAAGCTGCCCACAACAGACATAAAAAAAAACAAGAATAGAAGAAAAGATAATTGCTGAATGCTCTGGGACAGCTATTAATTTGTTTCTTCTATTAATCATCAGAGTGGCAGATTGCCAGTTTCTGTTTGCAGTTCTACATGGTGGGTTATGAACATGTACATAAATATTTTGTGAGTACTTTAGAGGTATCTTCTCTTTTGAAAAAGTAAACTAATGTATCGACACAATGGCAAATTCTGCACTCACTCCAGCTAAAAACACTGAGCCTAGAGCATATATAAGCAATTAGTAATGTATTTGCAACACATTCTCATGTTTAGCTTGATCTCTCTTCTCAACACAGTAAGTAAGAGAAATGGATCTGCACACAACAGCTTGTCAGGCAATGAATTTGAAACAGTCAAGAATTCATCATATACCTCTTCGATTCTTTCTCTTAGATACTTCCAATATGCCTGTAAAATTCTTTAAACTGCTGGTGGCTATAGGTCTTTCACCCTGGTACTTCCCCAGATAACTTTCTGTTGGGATTAATTTTCATGTCTTCTCACCTGTTGTATCTTGATTGCCTCATCCTCAGTTAAAAAAATTTCAGCCATTTCACTGGGGTTTTTGTTTTGTTTTTTTTTTTTGACAGGGAGAGTAACAAATCTTATTTGGAAAAAGTCCCTGCTTTTTCTTGTAGGAGTTATGGCACATTTGCTGTTTCAAATTGTAAAATTTTTAATCAGCTATTTGATCACTGAATCTGCCTGTCCTTTGGATCAAGTGGGAACAAACTATTTCATAGTGTGTAAGTCTCCATATTATCCCAATTCACGCAGTACTTAGATATCAACTTAAATTCAGAGACTCAAGCACCTTGCCCTAAGCTACTTTCACAACTAAGCTCATCCACAAACCTAAGCCCCTTGCTGAATCAAGATTTAACTGAAACACATGAGAAGTAAATGATGTCAAAAATCATCAGAGCCCCATTGATGCCCACAAGCCAGCTGAGGATTTGGCCCAATGGCCTCTGTTGATAACCTGAATTTATGTAATTGGATTATTCCTTTGGATCTCCATTTTGTGGCTATTGTTATGCACACAAATCCCTTTCAGAGCAATTCATCTCTCTTTACTCTTGCAATTCAAGAGTCAGTTTGATTTAACATAGTTTTCTAAGTTGCTTCTACAGTCAATAAAAAGTGGTCAGTGTCTTAAGGATAAAGCCTGGATGACTAGCCTGGATTAAGTTTTACCAAAGTTAGGTAACAGGAATCTTATGCCTTGCATTAATTATCTCTCCATCCTAAAGTATTCATTTCTGAGTACTATTCTAGAATCACATTTTTAAACATTGGATTATAATGTAGTGTAAATATTCCTAAGGATTAATGAAGTGTGCAACATTTAATCAACTTCTTTCTGTAACTCTGTATTCAGTCATATGCTTTGAATTATTTATTTTCAAATATGACATCAGAAACAAAGACATCAAGAAACAACATTTTACAGAGATCACAATTTGCAGCATGTAGATGGCAAAAATGGACTTAAATTAGATACTTATGCATACAGAGAATGATTTAAAATGTATCAGAACCTTTGAGTAAGAACTCCTGAATTTCACAAGAAATGTACTCCTATCCCTGCTGGCTTGTTAGTTAAATCTAACACCTCTCTTTCTGGACAAGCTGTTGGCTCAGGTTGTGTGGAAAAGGGAAAAGGAACCAAGGGGAGGGGCAGCTGCTTCCTCTGCTGGAGATAACTTTTGCCTTGGAGACCAAATATTGTGAGATTCTTACATGTCAGTTTATATCAAAAAGATAGTGTAGTAATAGAGGAATCACCAGATCAGAGCAGATCAGTGATGTGTTTGGCCAGTAGCCTGTCTTCAGGTCTGACCAACACCAGATGTTTCACAACGAAGTGTTAAAGTCTGTAGGATCGGCAACTATACATGTCTAATACATTTTTTATAAATCTTTACTAAATTCAAGTACTTAATTAGATATTATTGGCATGAAGTCAGGAAACTAAGCAGATATTTCTTGTGTGAAGTGCTTTCATGTGCTGGATTTTTATTATTTTTTGATTTTATCATACCAAAGCATAATAGCAAAAAAAAGAGCTGGATTTACTTTCTCTTATATCATTACTTATCAAATACCAGTTGTAAAAAAAAAATAATTAAAAAAAAATTTAAAAAAATTACTTGTGTATGGAAGGGAAAAAAGCGGATTTTCCATGCTCTGAAACTACGAGTGTTTTTAGTAAATGATTGAATCTGTCCATTCAGCACACAGTCCGGTCAGAAAGTTTCAATGCCACAATAATGAGATGTTTTGCCTTCCCCTGCACCCTGTCGGTGACAATAACATCTCATGCCTGGCAAAATGGGTAAATGTTTAAGGATGTTTTTTCAAACTAGATTAGAGTACACTTCCCAAAGACATGGAAGTACTTTTGTCACAGGCCTGGCTAACAGTAAAGTGTTAAGAAATGAAAAGAGAAGCATCTTTTTCTTGTTTAAGTCTGAATAGAGAATAATTTCTTCTCTCTATTACAGCTTTCTACTCCTACTTTAGAGCAGTTCTAAATTTGTTATTCAGCCAAACTCAGGTTTTAAAGGCAAAACTTGACACAGTTTGGGGTTTTTAATTGGAAACACCTCAGGCAAGGGGGTAAAGGTAAACAAAGGGAGAGGATATGAGGTTCCCCACTTCCACTCCTGTTACCAATGCAGAGAGCAGGGACCTGGAAGTCTTGCTTCTCTTTGGAGTCCTTTTGAAGCATTTTGGCAGATGGTTCTTTACAAGCTCCTGAAGGAAGGCATCCTCCCAGTTGCCCTCCAAGTGGTCAGTCTGGGTCTGGATGCTCCTGCGTAGGGTAGAAGGGGTGTATGCAGCAGCAACATCAAGTACAACCCCAGGTCTGGAAGTCCAGGCCCCTCAGAGCCTTGCCTCACCTCTCCACTACCATCCAGTCACCTTGGTTTTCTCTTTTGATTTTTCTCTGACTAAGGACTGTGGCTTTTTTGAAGGTACAAAAAAAAAAAGAAAATCAGTTGAACAAAAGATGCATTGATCCCTTATGTTTGCTTGTTATTTTGTTCTGGACATCTAACCTGAAAAAACCATCTATTTATTCTTTTTGTCTGGAAGCAGAGATGATAACAGTAATCACCTTGTCCAAAAATGCCACATGCAGGAATACAATCACACACAGTACCTGACATTTTTTAGACACATTGGGCATTAAATATTAGGCTGATTCTCTGTCAGTTCTACTGGAGTTACTCTGGATTAACACAAATGTAAACTTTTTTCCTTTTGTTTATCCCCACCCTGGCTAATGTGTTGAATATTCTTAAATTCCATTTATATTATTGCTTTGATTTAAGGCTGAAGATCCCATTGCCAGGATAGACTTACCAGGTTTGTCCTGGAGCCGATATTGAAGCTAATCTACATAATTTTCCATTTTTCCTCACTTAACTATAGCAAGCTGTAACTGGAAATGTAGAGCTGTCCTAGGGACATGCACTCACACTTTCTCTTTGCTTCTCAGGCACAAAATGGACCCTCTGTCTATCAACTGGACTTTTGTGCTTCTTAAGAGCTGGTATATACAAGCACTTAATCTACAAAATGTTTATACTTCAGCCTTTGAAAATGACATCCATATTTCTCCATTGCACAGTTCTACTTTGTTCATGCTTTGGTACCTACAGCACCCTCTCTTATGTCTTAGATAAACACAGTCCCTACTTCAGAGCACAGTGTCATAACATGCTACAGAAACAGACACTTAGGCAAGAGCTGGGACCTTCTTTGTGTAGATGGCCTTGGATTATTATTTTCCAGCCTCTAAAAGCATTTACAAATGTTTTCAGTGAGAATACATTTTCATTAACAGTTCCATATATATTTCCTACAAACTAGCATCGTGCACTGCATGCCCTGAAAAGCTCCCTTTTCTGCATTGTGCTGCTGTCCTCTGCTATAAACAGCTGTGAAGCCAAGGCCAGAGGAGCGCATGCCAAGCTGGATGTACACAGTAGATATCTGTATATGATGCATGTTTTTCAGTAGTGCTACCTGTGAGGAGGAGTTTGCAGAAGTAACCTTGTATCTTTAAATTAGGCTGGAGGGAATAGCTCTGATAAGATTTCTTACCTCAGGGCCATTGTTTGACATAAGCCCTCCAATTTCTGTCTCTCACCCAAAGCTTCTCTTTTCCTTGCTCTTGACTTTGCCCCAATATGATATTTGCCATACACAACTGCCAATGATGTGCAACGTTAGCTTTCGTTGCAAGTTAAATTTATATTACAATCTTAATGTGAGATACACCCAGCTTTCAAATATTAATACTAAACCTGCTATTTTCAAATTGATTGAAACTTAGACAAATTTTTTTTAATTTGTACTACTAATTATAATTCATGGTATCACATAACAGACACTAGTTAAATCTGACTAGTTGCAAGATGGGTTTTGGTTTGGTTTTTTATTTTTCAAAAAGAGTAACCGTGTAGGATTTGAATGTGTAACAAAAATGGACCTATGATCTGTACGTGTTTAGACAAGAAGCAAACACTGATGTAGATTGAACATTAAGACTTCTGTGAGTTTTTTTCTCCTTTCTATCCTATCATGCATATACCTGGAATAACTGAAGGCTGTATTGTAAATGTCAGGGTTAAGTTCTTCTGGTTCAGAAAGTATGGGACCATACACATAAAATGCTTTCCTTCCAAATTTAAAGATGCTTAAAAGTTTCATCAAGTTGAAAGTTTGCTAGGTTTGTTTTTATAATTGCAGTAACAACTTACTGTTAAATATTATCGCTAAATTAATTTTGGTTGTACATGCATTCGGTTGCTTGCCTTAATGTATTTCCACCTGCAAAAGACACAAATTTTGAAATCCAGTCATAAATATGTAAGTAATATTGACTCTGTTACTTGAGTACATTGTACATTATATAGTACTTAAACACTAGTCCATATGTATATATACACATATATAAGTATACCTATAACACAAATAGATTTGAATCTCCTGCTGAGTGTGGTGGTGAGCCCACAGACCTGCTGTCCTGACCAAGAAGGGCAACAAGTACTGGGTAGGCACCCAGATATCTCCAGGTCAGACAGAGCCCCAGGGGCTCAGCTATGAAAGCAAGGTACTGCATGAGGCGTGTGGACTGAGTCTGGAACTCCACACTGAGAACAGCAGAAAACATCCATTTTCAACTGGATTTAAGGAGTTTTGGCTGGGACCACAAATATGCTTCTTACTAAGGGTGTTGTGGTCATGCTATGTGTGTAGAAATGGAGAAGTCATTATATTCCTCCTGGGGAAAAGTGTTGCAATATTTTTTGCTTTTCAGACAGACTACTTTTATGCATTCCCTATGATTTTTCTCCTGTGCATCATTTTGAATTTATTTACACTGAATTCTATGTGACATTGAATCACTTATTGCTCAGTGTCTTACAGAGTCAAACAGAATTTGATCCTGTGGGTCACACTCAGCCTTCAATGAGCAAATTGCAAGGAGATGCACTGCTCCACCATGAACCAGCTCCACCATACAAACTGACTCGGGGCCTCCAGCCAGTTCCCAGCTCTCTCCTCGGTACCAGGCAGAAGGGCTGCCAAAGCCACCAGGACTGCCACCCACATCTGCCCTTTTTTGGTAGTTATACTTTTCTATTACTTTGGCCAGAAAATTACTGATAGGATAGAGGAGTCTGTCCTAAAGAATGGTTAACAGAAGTCTTTATTCTGACAGAGGAAGCTTTGGTTGAGCAAGTTAATGTCTTTTTTTGTTAATTTATTTTCATTTTTTTAATTTACTAAACAGGAAAAAACCTCCAAATAATTAATAGAATAATTCCTAAACAGAGCTAGTCACAACAAGATCACATTTTTTCTGAGTAAGCTAATTTGCAGAAATTGTAAAGAAATAACTCTGCAGCAGTCTGGGGGCACCATTAATATTTCTTCCTATTTCTTATTTGGATCTGTGTGATTTCATTAACTGATAATTGCTTTTGACGTGGAATGCAGAAGGAGATAAATGGCTCATGAATCAGTAAGTGACGAGATTTTAGAGTCACTTATTGATTTTTATCTCCAATTTACTCTGCATTGAATTTAATTACACTCCATTTGTTTGAAAAAATTGCATGCAAACATTTGCATGCAGTTTGTTTAGTGCAATTATACTTCAGTTGTTTTAAAATAAGTTATGATTTTTGGGCCGGAAAAAACGTCATTGAAATTCCTGCATTGCGAAAATATCCATGTATAACATTCCTTAATCATTATGTGGAAGCACTTGACCAGCTTCGTGAACATTTATTAAAAAACTAATCGATGTACAAGTTTCTATCACTGTAGTAGAAAATCTAGGTGAAATTTTTTAATTCCTATAGTCTGCTCACCTGAAAGTATATTTTAAGTCAAACAGAACTATGCAAATAAAGAAATACTTGTATGACCTACTATGGAACTATTTGTTTCTACATTTCAAAAGTGAAACATTCTGATTTTTCATTTTATTATTTTGAGACTAAATTTGTCTAAATTTAAATGTATAAGGTAAAAAAAAAAGCTTAAATTGAAACTTCTGAGCTTCAAAACAGGTTTCATTTAATCTAAAGCCATTGTCTTCGAGTATTTTGGATGATAAGAAAATGGAAATATTTTCATTCCATTGTGATCATACCTTTCTTGATATCAAAATGAAAAAACACTTTTTTTTGCATGGTTACATAGACATTTATTTATACAGATGAAAGGTTTTTAAAGGAAATTGATAATTCTGCTGTCATGTGAAGGATTTTCTTACAATTATAGCTAGTTTTCCGATAAGCCTAAATTTGGTGTTATGATTACATTCCAATAAGCTACCTGTTAGAAACAACAGCTTAGTACAAAGATTTAGTACTTTTTATTGGTGATTTAATACAGGAATTGGTTTTATATAATAGGACCCAGATATATTTTTTATTGTAGAAAAGCCTTTGTGGAGGGACCTCTGATAAAGGAAAACTGTCAAAATTATGATCGTGGAATTACATCTGCTTGATTCCTTGAGATTCATGGAAATGACATGTAGTGTAAGAGGTGTGGTCTCAAGCATGTAAAGTATCACATTAAAAAGTTTGGGAACTCTGATGTCTTAATTTCTGAAAGCAAAAATTCTATAAATCGCAAACTTTAAAATACATTGATATTTTTTAGGGCAATCTGCTTTCTACCTAAGAATCAGTTTTTTTAAAATACTTCTATGCTTTCATATTCTTTAATTCTTTTATACTTTTTTATAGGGTAGCAACTTTGAGTGGCTAAATTCCCTTCAGAACATCCCAGCCCTAGCATATTTAGTGCTCAAGTTTATGCATCAGAGTCCTCAATTAGGAAAGGCAGAATCAAACTTTTAGCCCTGTCATGGGAATGGAAAAGCTTGAAAAGAAATGTATTATTAACACCTATTAGTAAGCTAATATGTCATTTTGGAATGAGAGAAGAATTACCTCTCACATACCACAGAACTAGTTTTTCCAAAGTGGCTATTTAAGCTGCTGAGAAGGCTTCTCTAAACTATTTTTTGCTATAATAATTGGCCTGCTTCTATGCATGCAGCCATTTTCCTATGTCATTCTGATGTTAGACTTAGTTGTTCCTCTCATCTGCTTTAGCAGAGATTTAATATTCTCATAATTGTTACAAAACCAGGAATCCAGCTCTGTTAATATGTTTGAATTCTGAGAAATAGAATTAGTAATTTTTGGAAAAGATCCCACTCTTTTCAAACACAAATCCCCTTTTGACAGCTGAACCATGGCTGTTCACTAAAGTGGGACAGAGAAATCTTTCACCACTTTCTGCACTACTCAAAGTGTTTCAGCCTTTCCATGCCAGCCTGTGGCACTTTTCATTGCCCTGACTATCTGCCTTTCCAGCAGGCAGGGAGACCAATGCCAGCCTCTTGGGCCACTTCAGGGAATTTTGGTGGTTTTAAGTGGGAAGAATGGTATAGAACCCTGAAACCTGGTGCTTAGGCATAACCTGCTGAGATTTTATCCTTGATCACGCAGAGGCTTGGCTTCCCTGGTTCTCTCCCACTTCCTTCTTCTCTGTGATGCCACCACCAAAAAAGTGGGCCATGCTACAGCAAGGTAACTGGTAGACAAGTAATCACAAGAAACTGGTTGGCCAGGTATTGCCATGTGGAACAATGAGCAGCTGAGTCCTGCCTGGCTTTGATATTTGCCTCCTGTCCAGGTAGTGATTTCCTCTTCTCTTTCCAATCTGTTCTGAAGTGGTCAACAGATTTCAGAAAGTCATTGAAAGGGGAGGAACTCAAAGATAGGTAGATAGGTAAACAGGTACCGTGGTCACCTGAGCCTCATTTCACTAGGAAAGCAGACTAAAGCGAAAAATAAAAAGAAAAAAAAATGAAAAAGAGAGACGAGTCATAATAGTGTGAAACAGAGCGAAATATTAACTCTAAAGTATAATTGTAAAGAACTGTGGAAGGTCAGCTAGTGCATGCCTCTCAGAAAATGTTAAGTCCACATACATTGCTCATGATAAATGGTTTCAACAGAAGAAAATGTTCGGTTCAGATAATTCCACAGTTCCTGTTTTGGTACAACCCTTTCCTGAAGGCCAAAATTATCTCTTCTGGAAATGAAGATTTTTCTCTGGTCCCAAGTATACATGAAGAGCAGTCTATCAGTCTCCTCTTCTTAAATATCTGGTGACTGATGATTGATCTGATGGTCTGCTTTGATACATCTTCAATTAAAAAAACCCCAGTTCATTCTGGTTTTCCTTGGAATTATTAAACTTCATGTACTGCCTCTGACTCTCTCCTGGAGTATCTCTGGTCCAACTCCCTCTTTTCTGAAGAATGGTAGTCAGAAGTAGACATCAGACTACGCTTTCAGCTGCAACATAAATTAATGCCTTCTTTTATCTTCCATATGACAGTGACCATTAATAAATGCAAGAATAAGATCTGGCTTCTTTTGAGACGGTTTCATATTCCTGAATCATACCCATTTGATGCTTCAATAGCACAACTATGCTCTTTTCTGAAGTAGTGCTGCCATGCCATATTTCCCTCTTGAATGTTTCTATTTCCTACATGCAGCATTTTGTCTTTTCAGCTTGTTGATTTGGAAAAATGTCTCCAGTTTATAAAGACAGTTTTAACACCAGACTCAGTTCTCCAAAAGGAACATTGCATTTCTTCTCTGCAGTTTGGTGTCATGTAGAAATATCACTCAGACTAAGAAAAAAAAATGCCAAAACAGAATAAGTCACTTGTGGAATCACCAGAGAAATGTCCCTGCTCTTTGACAGAGACCCAAAGCTGCCTATTTAATGAGCAGAGTGGTTCGACTACCTGTTAACACATGCTATTCCATCTAGATAATATTCACTCAATGTGTTTGCGAGACTGTCAGGCAGGTTATGTCAAAATACTTACTAAGTACAGATGTGCCACATCTGCCTTCTCATCTTTCAAATAGGATAGTTGCTTTGCCAAATCACATGTGACTGCTTGGGCACTATTTGTCTTCAAAAATGGATAGTAACTATTTTTATAGTTTCATTACAGCGCAGATATTTCAAAATGACTTTTATTTACATTTTCTAGTTATTTTCCTTAGTTTTTGGGTTTCCATTAAGTGAGGATGGGCTTCTCTTTCACTTTTCTGAGATCTTCCCCAATGACAAGTTTTCAAAGAGGATTACTACTAGAGCAGTTAAGTCCATATAAATCTAGAGGGTAGCATTCATTATGCAGTAGTATGGATAGTAGTACTGCATAATATCAACCAGTATTCATGGCTCATACTTGGATTCTGCAAATATCACACAGGTATTTCACATTTTCATTGCTTTGATGACTCAATTTAATATAAAAATTAGATAAATTACCTACTAAAAGATGGACGGATCCCTTGAAGCAGTAAAGCAACACTGTACTACTAATTCAACAATTCAATTAGAATATATTTATACTATTGACATAACAAGAAAACTACCTCTAAGAAAGTTGCATCTGCATTCCTTTTGTCTTTTTATAAATTCTCATTCAGGAAGAGTTTCTTCTTTAGGAAATCACATAACCATATAATCAGCTTCAAGTATATGTTGAAGTCCTGTGAAAGCCCAGTCTGTACTTAAAAGCTTTCTTGTAGTGGGACCTAATAATGTGAATGGTTAATCAGTAAAGGATTTTTCCACAGTGATTCTCTGAAAATGCAGCATTTTGAGCTTATTTTTTCATAAAAGAGAGATGGCCTGAAATTTCTCCCCAGAATAGTCCCACCAGCAGCCTGGAGATTTAGAACCAGCTTGAATGCAACAAGGAATAGCATATGGTATTTTGATGTTTCTTCAAGGATTGAAAGCCATATTAAAACAAGAAGTAGCTTTGCAAAAACAATCATAATTGTTTATTATGAACAGAAATAGTATATGAAATTGCTAAACTCTGACTTTTTAATATCTATAAATATCTTGGTAATCACAAACTGGCATAATAGGGCGTAAGTCTCACAAATATTTTTATGAAGATATAAATCCTCTGGCATACCATGGATCTACAACCTGTAAGTGTGGCTATAAGTCCTATCAAGACACTTTCTCTGAAATTTGCCGTTTTACGCCTTCATCATTCATTCAATGATTTAGTTCTGAATCATAATTAAGAAAATTACATGTTCAGCCAAGTAGTAGTTGTTATTACTATTATTATTCTTATTAGGCATGTGTGTGTGTTCATGCAGGGAATTTTCTGGGTCTCCACCTTGAACCATTTATGTTTGCTAGCTACTGCTCATGTCTTCAAGTTTTAGTTGAGGAATTTACTTGCTATTAAAGCATGTTAAATTTAAGAAGTTGTTATATTCAAGCTAAAGATTCATGCTCACAAGTGGTACCCAAAGAGAAGTCTTCTGTGTTTCACTGGGGTGCAAGAGCAACTCTCCCTTGAAAGACAGATTTAAAGGCTGCAACATTATAGGAGGCAGAAGCAGATATACACATAAGAAGAAATGTAAAGACATAATTCATGATTGAAGAGAAGATACACGAGGGGTGAATTCCCAACAACAAACAAAACACATTAAGGCAAAAATGGAAACCAAGTAGTTTGGGAAGGCCTTTGAACTCATTAAACCAGTGGTGTATCTGTATTACCACATCGCTAGCAATATGCTGTAGGATCACAGACACATTTGGTCAAATCTCTGCACCTGGTTTACAAGGCCTGTATTTAGCCATTTAAACTACTAAGACCAGAAGATCCTGAACTAGTGTTCATGCTTTTGAACAGTACACAGTGTGACCTTGAGCATGGCTGAATCCACCAGGAGCAATTGTAATACAAACAATTAATAATAAGAAAATATTGCATTTTTTCTGTATGTTTCTAGTGTAGCATTTTTACTTTACTTCTCACACAGGCTTATAAAATACTCCTTTTATCACTTCAGATGCAAAAATTGCACTTTGCATTTTCAAAATAATCAGATACAACCAAATGGACTCCACTAGGCCAAATAACAAGAGCCCGTTTGTTAATTGTTAGTTTTATTTCCTCCTTTGTTGTATCTATTGGTCCTAGAGAGAGAACACAGACTGAATGAGTGAGGCTGAAACTTTTAGGATTTTCTATTGTGAAATATTCAAATACTTCTAAATTCAATGGAAGTTATAGGAATGGATTTAATACAAAAGAGGAACAAATGAGACTTTAATCATTCTTTCTCATTAACATTGCCTGGTATAGGGTGTCTGTCACATAAGAAGGGAAAAACTGTATGATTTGGAGACCCATATGACCGTATTCACCACTGGATTTGCAGGAATCCATTTCTGAGAATGTCAACTGCCTTCTTTCAGCATTAATGGTGTCTATGATTCTTAAGCTTTCAAAGGAAATCCAGAAAAGGCAGCCTTTATCTAAGGAAATTAAATTATTCTTAGCTGTGGAGTCTGGGGATTCTTGTAGTGCTTTATGTCTGTATAGAAGAGAGTGGTAGGATTTAATTAAATAAAAACAATTACAGTCTTGCTTATGAAATTTTACAGAAAGCCCTGTGGAATTGTGCATCTACTGTGGATTCTTTAGGTTGCTTCCAAAAAGGTCATCTTTTGCTATGAAATTAAATGGGAACTATTTTTAAAGCTTACTTTAAATTTGCTTGTCTTTATTGTGAAAGCAGAGAGGTGGCTGTAGTTTTTCAGAAGTACCTTACACAACAGAATTATTTCTACTCACTTCAGTGGGAGCAAATTTCAGTCACCACTGGGCAAGTTTGAAGGTCCCACCTGAATATTAAAAGTTTCAAAAGTAGTCTTTTCAGATTTGACTTTTAACCTATCAGAGGGTCCTACCAGACTAACACTTCTGATTCTTTTGTTCTACCAGGTCTGATACTCACTTAATTGCAAGCACCTTAACTGCCTGATTCTTCTCCCTTTATCATTCCAAAATCAATTGGCAGAATGTCTATGTGTGTTCTTGGGATCTGAAATCAAAACATGCCATCAGGCTCAGAGCTCCTAAAGATACCAGAGAAATATTTAGCCTGTCAGCTTTGTTTCTTTGCTGTCTTTGTGAAATACAGCGTGCTATTATGGTAAGGACAGACCCATTCTTTGATATGCCTTTGCTGGTGTTTTCTTCAGTTTTCAGTAAAAGTTGCCTTCATTGCTCCTGTGAGCAGTTTATTTCTTCCAGATAGCACTGCTTGTATGTCGCCTTCCATCAAGGCAACGCTCTCTACAAGCAATGCCCAGATAAACTGGAGGATTTGGACTCTAGGATGTCTTCTGTGGAGCAGATGATGAAGGTGCAAGAGCAGCAGTAAGACTTGGCCATGACATGTGTGAACTGCATGAATAGTTAGCAGAAAAAGTGGAGAAAATGCTTTAAAATGCTTTACAAATTTATCTTTATTAATATATCTTATTACTCACAGTCTGTATCTAAACCCCAGGAGATATCCACCAACTCTCAGAGACAGGACCCTAGGGCAGCTGAACCACACTCTGGGTTGGAACTAGACACAAGTATCCACCATATGGCTGCCATCTTTTCCTCATTTTCAGTCCCAATTTGAGTCTCTGGAGGACCGTGGCTCTGCGTCATGGTAAATGCCTGCCTGCAGCCACAGATATCCCATGGCTGGGGGCAAAGAAGACGCAGGGCAACCAGTGATCTGTGGGATCTGCAAAGGGAGCACAGCAAACAGAGGAAGCCCCGCAGCACACCAATGAGGTGATCTGTGGTTCCTCAGCTGGTACGAGCTTCCTTCTGGGGTCAGATTATGAAAAAGCTGAAAGAAGTACAGAATTGTTCCTTGGGAAATACTAGAGTAAGACCAAAAATGTGAACTGAAAAATTATCCTTTTAAGAAAAAGTTGGCCTTGGAAACATTTCTAGTGTAAGAAATCTTTCTACTTTTCATGAAAAATGCTAGGTCTTCCATTTTATAAAAATATGATTACACACTGTAGTGGTATAGTTATCAATTTCAATCTTTGTTGTGGAAGAAAAACATGCACACAGGAAAATTCAAATAAATGTTTCAGTTTGTCTGCTACCTCAAAAAACACTCCTTGAATCAAAATAGCAGTAGATAGTATGATTGTTTCTCTCCTCCTCCCACCTTCCCCCTCCAAGCCTTGACCCTTCCCTCTCTGTTGTCTCAAAACCAAACAATACTAGCATTTAATTCAGCATGAAACATTGCAGGTAGCTTTAAATAATTTATTTCATTTAATGAATCTGTTACAATACAGTTCACATATCAGCAAGAAGAAAAGGAATAGCTCTCCCTCTTTTACCCAGTCCCTTTGCGATTTTCATTTTTCTGAGTGTCAAAAGTATAGGTTTGATACCCACCCCTGCACATGTGGTGGGGGTTCTATTCTGATTGAAATAACAGTAAAGCTTTCAGCAAACCTGTACTCTGAATGAGGCAAAGATAACTTTTATCTTCCAAATCTCAAAGGAGGTTGTAGTGAGGTGGGTGTTAGTCTCTTCTCCCAAGTAACTAGCAATAGGATGGGTGAAAATGGCAAGTTGAGCCAGTGAAGGGTTAGATTGGATACTACAAAACATTTCTTTCCTGAATGAAGGCAGAGAAGGCAGAGTTACTGAATGCC
>NW_010173039.1:0-3221 GCF_000695765.1 Mesitornis unicolor | reverse complement strand
AAATGCGCTCTATAGCATGGAAAAGAGTGTTTCAGGAAGTGTTGTCAGACTCTTACACTTACCTCCAGACTATTTCAAAGGTTAATGACAGCAAAAACACAGGAATCAGTCATAAATTTTCCTTCACTATGGCTTTATAGGATTTTTATGGGCTCATGTGTTGCTTTTATTCTTGAGCAAGCCTTCTTTCCAAATATTTCAGATGTACACATTAAGACTGCAGTTTAACCAATTACCCAAAGCTTAATAAAATTCCTAGGAAAATCTTTCAATGATCAACATTAAACAAGACATTTTTAAAGAAAAATTCTTGAAAGATATAAGTATTTGTGCTAGCCTCAAAAATATGTTAAAGAGGAGTGCAGATTGTATAACACAACATTACATGTTTGGTAACATTGTTTCAAAAATTCAATTCTAAAACAATCTGTCATTTCAGATGGCTACTTTCAAATGACATTTTGAACTTAAAATGCAACTTTAAGGAGTATGCTGCATTTGAAAACGAACTTTTGAAACAAAACACTGGTACAGCCACATGTGGTCCCAACAAAGAAATCAGAAGGCTCTAGGCCACAGGAAAATAAACCCTGGCAAAATAGAAGACTATTTAAAGTAGTGCTTTCAAGTTCATAAAAGTGCATGCAAACCTCTTGAACCAACCGATACAAAGCACAGAGAAGAGACAAAATTATTTTCCCAAAGAGTTTAGCACCTAGGCCATCTACAAGGCACTCTTTGCCAGCTGCTAGCAAGAATACATGAAAAAGACTAGGCAGAGGTGCCAAGCCCAAATACACAATATGGGAAGGAACTAGGCACTTGGAAAAAGCTGACACCTGCATATAAAAATTCTTCTGTACTTGCCCCAGAAGATGTGTTTTATGTGCAGCTCCTTGATCTTGCCCCAAAACAGGAAACGCTATGAACAGAGCATCTGCTGTCTTTGGACTAATAGTGCACAGTTTAGGGCCGAGAGAAAAAAAAGTATTCCTAAACACACACACCCATTTGTGCTCAAGCCAGTTTTGTCAAACCAAGCTACCAGTACATGGGACCCGCACAATCCCCCTAATACAACCAGACTAACTTTCTTGCAGGCCAAAGCTAGCCTGCAGTATTAGCAGCTGACGAAAGCCAGTTGAAGACTGGTACACTGCATGTTGTGGTGCAAAACTTGATTGACAGCTGAAAAGACAGAGGCACCAGTCCTCATTGATGCCCATGTATAAAGAATATGCATCTCAGAAATTCAAATATGACTTGAAAATCATATGCTTGAGAACATAACAAGTGCAAAAGATAGGACAAAAGCATATAGCTGAGTGTTACCAATCAAAGGACAGGTGACAAAAGTGTGATAGAAGGCAAACAAATAGCCAGTCTGAAAATATGTCATATTAACCAGTTGTTGCATACAAGAAGGGCTACAATTCACCTGCAGATCTGGGCTACTGAAAATGTTCACAGCACTCTAGTGCTGTCAGACCAACAGAATACCTCTGCTCTGTAGCTAAATGTGCACTCTTCTGTTCATTTCTGAAAATTTAGTGTTAAAGGCTACACAGAATATAATTTTTCTTTATGTCCAAGAAGCAGTGACTGCAAACTGCTGCCAGACAGGGCAGTCTTGCTGTCTCCTCATTTCTGGCCATAGACACTTACATCGAGAACAGCAAATTAATGTCATTCAACACACAGTCACAAGACTTAAGGCAAAGGAGGAGGTCAGAAAATGTAGGTGAAGAGGGAAGGAGCCCAATTGGTGGTCAACTGCAGATCTTTCTTTCTTTCTTCATGTGGAGGTGTCTTAATCATCAGTATTTACCAAATGGTAAACAGTAAGTTTTACATATCCGCTTTATCTAAATTATCCCAAAGTAGTTGAATTATTCATTCAGATAATGTACACAGATAAATACGCAATCACTAACAAGCAAAGAGAACATGGCTCATGAAAGGTAGGAAATACATTTGTGTAGCCAACTGCATATAATATGTGTTTGGAAAACTGCTTGATGTATTTTTGGGGTAGCTTACACAGTAACGTGTGGGAAATTAGGTCTGTGAGAAATACGTACTTGCCTTTTGTGTTGGCGATAATTTTGATTTAAGACCCTAAGACGTTGTGCTTTGTTTTGGCAAATCCATGTCACGTCTTTGTATCATTTCTTATTCCACATAGCAACAGAGAATAAGTTCAAATGCTTCAGAGGTGGCACAATATAGCATCTCATTCATCTTCTCACTTTTTATTGTCTGTAGGCAATAATTGCTCCCTGCTCTATAAATTACAAATGAGAGGAAACATCTATAACATAGATAAATTCGTAAGGAATTAATTGTACATTATAATTGTACATTATTATGGATACAGCAGCTGCACTTCTGTCATGACATTTAAAAACATATTATTACCTGTTCACATGGGACACATATTACCAGTGTACTAGTCACAAGGATGTCTCTTGAATCTTACCTTTTTTTCCTTTTCCAGATATGTGTGTCTCGTATAAATAAAAATGAAAAAAACCCACCCAGGTTTCAACTTCTGTTTGTTGCATAATAACCTCTAGTGGCTAACTATGACAGAAAAAAACATTTAGTGACTCATTTCTAGCCAAAATATTCTCTGATGCATACAGCTGGTTGTTGGAAGCGGATGTTGGAAGCTTGTCATGGTGAACCTACTAACCCACCATGGTCCAGTGCAAGCCTCAACAGCAAAGTAGCAGCTCAGTGGAACTGAGGTTGGCAGCTGATTGCAGCACATCCCTCTTCACCTCTGCACTGTGAAGGCCGTTAGGATCCAATCACAGCCACTCAGCCCCTCATGGCATTAGGACTGAGCAGTAACCAGCACCTAATGACTGTCGCGGTTTAAGCCCAGTTGGCAATTAAGCACCATGCGGCCACTCGCTCACTTCCCCAAGGTGGGATGGTAAGAAGCAAATATAACAAAAGGCTTGTGGGTCAAGACAAGGACAGGGAGGCATTACCCACCAATTATGGTCACAGGCAAAACAGACTCAACTTGGGGAAAAATCAATTTAATTCATTACCAATTAAATCAGAGTAGGATAGCAGTTAGTTCATCACACATTGTTTCTGCTGCTCCTTCCTCTTCAGGAGGAAGACTCCTCACAGTCTTCCCCTGCTCCACTATGGGGTCCCTCCCGTGAGAAAGAGTCCTCCACAAACTCCTCCAACATGAGTCCTTC
>NW_010173038.1:29596-34529 GCF_000695765.1 Mesitornis unicolor | reverse complement strand
TAGCCCACCGAGGAGATAAGCAGGGATCTCGTCCCTTCATCAGCGATTGTTTCGTTCTCCCGAGTTCTCCCTTGTCTGTTGTCTGCCACGCACTCGCACGCTCCTTTCGTAAATCAAAGTGGACAGTGTTGCTCATGGGTAGTCGGTAATAGCCAGAGGGGTTCACATGCTTCCTAACAAGTTCCTCACTGAGAAAATCCCCGCCGAGTCTGCACTGTGCTTGACTGGGGCATAGACTTGAGCAACGGTCTCATACTCCCAATTGCTTCTCCATGAGTCACACACAAGGCAGGAACAGGACAGTCTCTGAATCGCTTTCAGTGCAAGGGGACACAGCTGGCAAACAACAGTAAATGCATAGACAGCAAGATTCAGTACTGGAAGAGCTTACTGAAGATCACAGATTTCTTGGTTTTAAATGAAACCCCCTATCTACTGGTTCAGAGATTCCTCACGGGTGGGCCAACATAATGCTTTAGTTGGTTTCTCTGGGCTATATTCAGTCAAGTTGGGAAGATGCCAGAGAGTGAAGAACCTGCAGCCTCACTAGGTCCTGCTGCCTAGACACTGAGAACCTTCCTTGAGAAGTGAGGTATCTTCCAATCTCCTGTGAGTGCCGTTTCATTGCAATAAGGGTCTTTGCCTTTGAAGCACCTCTGAGAAGAGTCTGTCTCTTATCTCAGTGCCTTGCTGTGGAGGAGCTGATGACAACCAGAAGAGCTCCCTTTCACAGTCGTGTTCCCAAGCTAAACAAAAACACTTCTTGATACCTCTCCTGCCGTGTGTGATGCCCCAGCCCTTTCTGCATCTCAATGGCATCCACTGGACTCACTCCATGGTGTCAATGTCTGTCTTAAGGTGACCTGGGGAGCCCAAACTGAACCTGGCATTTGATGATGCTGAACTCCAGAGGGTTCTCATCAGCCCATTTCTCTGGTTTGTCAAGGTCCCTCTGAAGACCAACCCTCTTCTGCAGCATATCTGCCACTCCACTCAGTCTGGGAGCATCTGCAAACTTGCTGAGAATACATTCTGTCCCATCATCCAGGTCATTAATAAAGACTTCACACAGTTTTGGCCTCAGTGTCAGTATTTCAGAGGAACATCACTAGTAACCAGCCATGAACTAGACTTTGTATTGCTGATTAAAACACTTTGAACCCCAAGCTCCAGACATCTTCTAGTCCGCTTATGCAGTGCATGTCTTTCCCATATCCCTACTCACTTGCCAGTTTTTATTGTATCTAAAGGCAAATCTGAAAACTACAGTGCATGTAGACAACTTCGACTAATGGCATGCTGTAATCAGGTATATAGGAATCTGAACTCATAGTACAAGAAATAACCTCCTGCCTCTTTCCCAGTATGTGCACTTCAACATCAAGCTCTTGAATGAGTCTTTAGCAACGAATAAAGGGAAATTAAAAGAATAATTTTAAACTTTTTTTGCTGAGAATACTGATTACTTAAATACATCTCTAATTTGAGCAGTGCCTAACAAAGAGGTCTGATTTGCACTGAAATCTGTGATTGGCACTCAGATATTTCTAGACAGCACAGCTTGCCAATAATTGTTGGCTTTCTGTAAACTTCCCTTTGTGTCATCTAGTCTCCTCCCTACAAGGCCACCCTAACTAATCACAGGCTAATGACCTAAATTCCCCTTTGCTATCTGAACTGACTCCTTGATTTTAATACCAAGTCTGCTCAAGGTTTCTCACTCTCTCACTTTAGTAACAGAACAAGTGTTTACTCTTTAAATTATTGGACAGCCTAGCAGGATGTGAACCTTTTGTATAAGAAAATGCTCATATATATTTTTTTTCTTTTCACATGTATCTGCATTTTAAAAATAAAATGAAAAACAATTTCTCTCTTTAATGCCAATGTAGATTCACTAATTCAATCCAGAGCATCATGAAGCTTGTGTTACAGTCACCATCTAAGCAATTGCTATTTTGGGGAAAATTCTCAATTTAGGAAAGCATTTCTGTACATGTTTATGGTTAAACATGTGCTTAAACCTACTGCTTTTCAACAAAGCACTGCAGCCGGTACTTAAGCATGTGCTTAGACATTTTGTTGACTCAGGGCTTTAGTCTGGAGGAAAAAAAAAACAACAAACAAACAAAAAAACAAACCTACATTTGATCTTGCAGGCATAGTTCCACTTGCAGCATGATTAAAAAGCTACTTAGAGTTAATTCAATGCCCCCAGCACATCTGCGTAGTAAGTATAGATCACATAAGTGGATATTTCTGTGACCTTTACGATATCCCCACATAGCTTTATACAGCTGGCAAAATCAAAGCAAATATTCGGTACAACTTCCAAGGCATCAGTGCATGTACCTTTCACTCTCTGGTTGACAAGGAAGCCACAGCTTTTGTGTCAGCCCTAGTGGTACAACTCTGCAAGCTATCCAGCATCCTTCTGGCTCAAACTTTTCAATGCCTCCTAGAAAAGAGTGTAAGTCCCTAAGACCTGAGTTATTTGCCTTTTTTCATAACTACTGTGTACTCACTACCATCTTCATCAGCTGATTTGGCTCTCTGTGGTGTTTTAATTTGATGGCATTCAAGAGTAGAAAAACTTCACACTCATAAAAAAAAAGCTGAGGCTTAGCTTCAACAATGTGTGATTAATGGCAGGCAACGTTGGAAGCTGAAATACCTCTGGCACAAAACTCTGGGATTTTTTTCAGCTGCTTTCATGAGAGTGAAAGTTATCAATTACAATGAAGGTTAAAAGCGGCACAAAAGCAGGCATTTCTTTAGGTTATAGGAGAAAGTGGCCAGGGTCCTTCTACAACACACATATGCAATGCTTTCACTCTTAGATGAGAACCCAAAAGTAAACACAGTAGTTTATACATGTAGGAAAAAGCACTAGGGGGTGGAGGGGCAGAAGCAGAAAAAGACCAAATGAAAAAAGGAGAAGCATCCAATTTTCTCTAAAGAAAAATGAGTATTCACACAATGACAGAACAAGTCCTGATGCTGCAGACTGATGAAGCAAGACATTCATGAGTTCTGCTTTTTGAACTCTTCTCCAGTAGCAGAATGGCAGCAGCAGAGATGACCACATTATGGCAAGGAGTATCTGGGGAAAGGCTGAAGATCAGCCCTGCATGGAGGGATTTTGAATTGCTTTTGTTCAATTTTAGCAAATTTTCTAATAGGAGATTCTGAAGCCAGTGCTTATGAGCCATTTAGCATTTTCTATAAGTCTTCATCTTCACAGGGCAAAAATTAGACAAGATATTTTCAGCTCCTCTTCTAACAAGGACCATTCCTCCTTTCCAATAATTGCTCTGTCAGATTTCCCCATCTTGATCCAGTATCAGTCCGGTGGTTTTTAGGACACACATAATTCCAAACGCAATGGCTGGTGGCCAAGACCTCTCCCTGCCAGTCACTGGCACTGAGACCCCACTTGCTTTGCTAACTGACATCACAGGCCTGGGGCACCCACACCCCTGGTCTGACTCCAGTTGCTGGCACCAAATCTGTCACTCCAGTGCCTCCAGTAACTGTCATCTAGTACTTGCAACACTCATGCACATGGGATAGAGAGTGAGACTATGCAGTTAGTTAAGGAAGGATTTAATAAGAGGGTAGGACAGATTGGAGTGATCAGACACTAAGTTCAGTCAGACCAACATACTGACCAACCCTGGCTCATATGCAGCCAACAGCTTTTACACCCCTTTCTGTCTGCCCTGCCATCCCTTCCTCCCTGAATCCTGTCCTTATCTCAGCAGCTGGCACATTCCCACTGAACCCTCCTGTATCCTGCACCCTTGGGTCTGTATCCTTATCAGTTGCAAAGCCTCAATCTGCCTGCATTTTCTTAATAGCCCATCAATTACGGTGATTGACCACGTTTGTTTCTTATCTTTGTCACCTTTACATTTGTCTGTCACATTTGTGTCTCTGCATGTCTTGCTCATGGTTTTTCCTCACCTTGTTTCCTTAGTATCCCATCTGACAAGGTGTTTGACCAGGTAATCACTTCACAGGTTCTAACTCCAGGCCTCTTGCATTCTTCCAAGACATTGTGCCTCCTTCTTTCTTAGTCTCTAACACAGATAATTTAAAACCAGTGAGAAATTGAAACATCATGGGAGATATTCTCCAGTTGGACAGCAAGATTAGAAGGGAGGCAAGAATGGGAATGGCCTCAGGAGTGCAGCCCCCTGCTGATCCAGCCAGAAAAGCCTTATATTTGGGATTATTTAGATGTCCTAATTCCATGAAAATTGTCAACATTTAAGTTTAACACTTATACACACACATGTACAATTTGTCACAATTTTGCTATTTTTTCATCCTGATCCAGAACAGAAACCTGCTTTTTTACCACAGAGTTTTCCAAACAGCTCCAGTGACTTTATTACACGGAGTTACTAGAATGCTTCATTTTTCATTACTTCTGTGGGACTGGCAATGACATAAAAAAGAAAGAAACAGAGACAGAGACAAAGAGTAAGAACATACAGAATATCCCTACAGACTAAAAAATCTAACCAAGTGTTTGTCTGAATCTTCTTAGCAGCAGCTTACAAACTGTTTTCACTGTAGTCTGTATTCTTGCTTTTGAAGCATTATTTGGAGTGAAGAATTAATTGAAATGTTGACTACAGTTTTTTCAAAACATTAATTTCCTGTAATACCTTCTAAGAAAAACACCCAGGAGGCTGAGCTTTATTAGAACTATTTCCAAAAGAACCATGTAACAAAGATATTTGCAGAAACTTACTGGGGTTTTGGACCTCATAGTGAAACACAGTAGAGCAGTATAAATGATGCATGCACAGCACAGAGCCACAGTTGTAAGCTTCTTCAGCAGGCTGCATACACCTGTTCTGAAAACACCAAGAAGCATTTTTAGTTGTTTGTTCTGGGGTAGTCGTTGTGTGGTTTTTTGTTG
>NW_010173038.1:10892-29564 GCF_000695765.1 Mesitornis unicolor | reverse complement strand
CCCCGATTACATGTAGTTGCTTTGCCAGAGGCAAAGTTAAAATTATAATATTAATTGGTGACTTGTGATGGTGGCAGAATGATGGTAACAATAGTTAGTCGAATTTAATATGAGCTCTATGGTGGCAGCGTAGATGTTTACGAATGTGACATTAGAAGGGATGAAATGTCCGAGTTGAAACGCATGTGGCCTTTTATCTCCCTCTGGTGGCTAGATAGCAAGCCATGGGGCGACTGCTGCCTCTGAGCAGGCGAGAGCCGGCCTGTCTGTTCAGCCAACACCACTTTGTACACCCACAAACTCTAAGGGTTCAACCCCATCGGCAACTTTGTCTCTGGCATCTTGGAAAGTGTTGGCACTTGAGGGTTTTGACTGCATGGAGCTGCATGTCTCAAGTGAGGTCCCTTCCAGAGCAATCAACATTCTCACCTCTGTGTACATCCATGCTCCATTTGGAAACCGTCCATGGGACAAAAATCCCAGGAGTATCTGGCTCAAAAATGGTCCCCTAGAGGAACCTCAGCTCAGGGGCTATTCCTTCCCTCCACAAAGATGCCTCATTTGCTTTGTCCAAGTTGCAAGGGCTGTTAGTCTAACAGCTTACAAGAAGAAAATGCAACACTGAGAACCATTTCTTCTTAGCATATTAATTTTGTTTCCTTTCCCATAGCAGACAAAGTGCTTTTCAAGTGTAATATTTTATGCTACTGACAGGTGCAACCGTATGGTATTTTTATTTTTGCAAAAGAGTAACAGACATATGCTCTCTGTTGTTAGCTGCTGCAAAACAAATCTCAGTGGTGAGGATCTAAACTTATCCCCACCTTTCCTGTATACTGATATCTCTGGAAGAATATTACATCACAGAAATGCAGTTTCCAAAGTATCTATTCTGTTTTTGAAGTCACACCGCATTTTGGATCTGCTCATCACTTTGCAAATGGGTTGATGTGAAACAGGCAAACTCAGAAACTCGTTTATTTCAAGACTTGGTCTGAATGTGATACCAGGGGTAGAGCATAATTTTTCAGAGGCAGACTTCAGGATGCAGCAATTATTGTAACAGCACTAAAATTTAAAAAGCTTTTCTTGTTAATTTTGGTAGAGGCAGAAACCCATGCTCCTCACTAAACAATAAACGCAAGAGACTGCAAAAAAGACTCTCTTCTCAAATTGTGACAATGGTAAATGTTTTTTTCTCCTTGTGCAACTCACTTCAGTTAGAGCTGATCCCCTTGTTTATTTCCTATGGGAGAGGAAAAGAGCAGTTTCACACCTTAAACCCATACCCAGGAGCTACTCATGTATTATATGTTGTTAGTGCTGAGTTGAACTTGGACAAGGTGGAAAACTCTTAAAAAGAAAAATAAGCCTTTGGAGGATGCCAAACTTAATACTTTGATTTCCCATTCAGCAACTTCAGCAAGAAGGGAAGCAGAAAAGAGAAGACTCTTCTAAGAAACAAGAGGCATTTTTTATCAGTTTCAGGAATAGCGCACTAATTTCCTGTGATTAGGCAACAGAGAAGGGAGGAAAGAAACACACTTAACCTGGGCTATTAGGAACCTGAGGGAGGTAAGGGCAATCTGTCATGGTTGTTCCTGTGTTGGCTACGAAAGAGTTACAGGAACAAAAAGCTGGAACTTTTCGCCTGAATATGGTACTTAGGTGTTTACATTTGAAGAAAATCTGTCCTATTTACTTGTGTTTAGATTAGTTTATATAAGGTAATTTTTTAAAGCTTGTTAGTGATGTGAGATTTTTTTTTCCTAAAACCTTCTTGACAGTTAAACTCTATGTGACTTTCTATACATTGGAATTTAGATTCACTGTGGGCCAATATGCATGTTTGACTACAAAGTGGTTTCCCTCTGGCTGCCTTCAAACAGAGAAATGCACCCATGAAGTTAGTCTTTATGTTGTTGTAATATCACTCTCTTTTTTTCATGAATAGAGAGTCTAATTTTTAAAAAAAGTGCAAGTACTTTAGAACAAGTAAGAACTGATGTTTGGTTACTTTAAAATCTCTTGATGCAGGCAAAATGTAGAAACATTCCTGTGTAAATGAGAATTGGGCACATACTTTGAATGTGAAACAGCATTGGTTTACAATGGGACTGAGACTGCTTTATACAACAGGACTCAGATTTGCAGCTGGCAAGGTTCTTGCATGCATCAGCGAAGACTTGCATCAGGCCCGTAAGGACTTCAGTGTGAATTAGTTAGAGCTGTGTGCTCACATGGTTCTGTGCAGAGCTCTGAATATCGCACAGTTCTTGAGAAAACTGCAGTATATTCTTGAAAAAAGTGTATTATACACTAGTCAAAGATCTGTGTCATCTGTGATTGTCATACGTCTCTGATCCTATTTCTGTATCAATTGCCTGTGTTCACAAAGCATGTGACTCTGCCATTCTGTTCTTCTGCCTCCTTAGAGGCTCAACTAAAATATGTTTAGTCTCAGTGAATTCCTTTGCTTGACTTACACAGACAGACTTATAAGGGAAACAGCATAATGCTTTGTTTTCCAGACTGACTGACCTCTTTTTGACTACAGGCCTAGAGGTATGATCTTCCAAGTTCTGCTTCCGATCCTTGTGCTTGTCCTCTGTTGGAAGATGGGTGTAATAGTAATTGTAAGAGAACCCCAGCTTATCAGCCTGCTACACAAATCAGCTGTTTAATATCTGAAAAGCACTTTTAGCCATAATGTACAAAGGATTTTGATTTCTATGTGTTCTTCTTATTCTCTAAGTAAGCAGACTTCTCAAACAGGACAAGAATGCATGTTTAAGGACAAAAATCAACAATGTAGACTGATCAGCCTACCAGCAACCAAAAAGTGGCACATGATCAAAACTTTACTGCATTTATACATAAATCTATATACCCTTTTTTTAATAGATTAACTAACTAAAGCACTAGGCACTAGCAAAACTTAAGTGTCTGCTTAACAGAAGTTCACATGAAAAGGAAATCAGTTGAAACGTTGTGGTTCTCCAGCAGATCCCAGTCTAGCACAGCATCTGATGGTGTACTTAATGACAAACGCAGCCCTGCTGAAGTCAGAAAGGTACAGTTAAATGCTTTGCTGAGCATGCAAGAGACAAAGTGGGCAGCTGCAGCAGGGAACCTCCCTGCACATAGAACTGTCCCTTGGTCCTTGGGACATACTGGGTGGGCTCAGACCGGCCTGGAGCTGATGTGGTAGACTGCCTTCCTTATCTCCTCTCCTGTGTTCCTATGATGGTCACAGGAATTTCAGTGGGGTACAGTGGGGAACAGCATTGAACTAAGGGTCCAAAGCCAGGCACACCTGCGATGATAGCTTATGCTACTGATGAAGTGGGAAAAGAGGCTAAGACAGTACATGGGATGAGCAGGTGAATACTGCCGCTTTTTTGTGTTTTGGGTTTTTTTTTCAAATGAGAAATGTGTGTGAGAAAGATGAAATGAGTAGGTAGGGAAGCATGTATTTCCATACTTTTAAAGAACTGTTGTTTTATAGCAGCTAGTGGAAGGAAAACTGCAAGGCCACAAAACTCCCTTGGCAGCATGCCTGCAAACCAGCATGTTTTTTTTCTGAACAAGGGTCAATTTGTACCACACACTGGACTTAGAGCTCTACCCCACTGAAGCTTTACCCCTCAGCTGTGCTGCATGACCAGCAATCTCCATCAGCTTAAGAGTACTGCATGCTATGAACTAGCGGCAAGAGCTGGTTTCCTTCCTCCATGTACTGTGGTCCACTTGGGGTGGAGTTCATTTTCTTCACAGAAGCCCAAATGGTGCTGTGTTTTAGATTTGTGATGAAGGTAGAATTAATAACAAAAACAACAATGTTTTAGCTGTTTCTGGATAGTGCTTGCTCATTGTCTCTGTTTCTCACCCTGCCCTCAGGGAGCAGTCTCAGGATGGGCAAGACGTTGAGAAGGGAGAGCTGGGACTGCAGAACCAAATTGACCAAAGAGATACTCCATACCACACAACATCATGCTCGGTAACAAAACCGGGGGAGGGGAGTTTTGTCCTGAGTAGTCATTACTCAGAGACGAGCTGGGCACCAGTCTGCTAGCATGAGGTGGTGAGCAATTGCCTTTGCATCACTTGCCTTTTTCCTGTTCTTCCCTTCACTTATTCAACTGTCTTTACCTTCACCCATAATTACTTTTTCTTTTTCTTCCCACTTTTTCCGTCTCAATCATCTCCCCTATCCCACTAGGAGGTTGGAGTGAGTGACTGGGAGAGAGCTTAACTGCTGGCTGGGATCAACCCACAACACCACCAAAGCAGGCAAAGGATAAGTATTGGTTCAGTGAGTCTCAGCAGGCTTTTTGTTGATCCAGGTGGGCATTTGGAGAAAAACTGCATTGTGTTCAGACTCTTTTTCTTTCTTCTTTTTCTTTCTTTTCTTGCATGGAAGTGTATGTTACAGCCACGCTTACTCTTCCAGCTGATGGGATTCATTTTCAGTCAGGTCACAAAGGGCTTCTTCACCTCACTTTGTTTTAACCAGATTTTCACCAGATCCTTTCCTGATAAGAATTTTTTTTTTCTGTCACATAAACTTCCAAAAAGCTGTGCTGGTGCTGACACGCTTGTCATCGCAGCAAACACATTATAGCTGCTCAACAGGACCAGTCTGCAAGTGTCACCCAAAAACACTTGAGTGTCACTCAAAAACACTTCTCCTTGGCAGGTAAATCCAGCCTGAAGATAAAAGCTTTGCAGATAAAAAGCAAGCACAAACAATGGACCAACCCATCTGCTTTCTTCAGTTCCAGTGCTCCACTGAGACATACAGAGGTTTTAAAGGGAATAACAGGCTTTCATAGCATTCTTACTAAGCCAAGCTGACATTCAGAAATAAATTAGCTACAGATGCCACAGAGCTAGTCTGTAGAAGTCATGTTCTGCTTGATTTGGAAAACCTAATTGATAAGGTACTAAGTATAATTACATTTACTTTAGCTGTAAATCTTTTCCCATGGAAACAGTAGCAAGAAAGCTATATACATAGTGAAATTCAGCATTTAGATAAAAATCTCTAACATTAATCATAGATAGAATCACAGAATGATAGAAGGTCTTGGGTGGAAAGGACCTTGAAGATCATCCAGTCCAACTCCCCTGCCATGGGCAGGGACACCTCCCACCAGACCAGGTTGCTCAAAGCCCTGTCCCGCCTGGCCTTGAGCACTTCCAGAGATGGGACCTTCACTGTCTCACTGGGCAACCTGTTCCTGTGCCTCACTACTCTCAGAGTAAAGAATTTCTTCCTAATATCTAATCTAAATCATGTCTATACATCTTTTACATACCTCCAGGAATGATGACCCCACTTCCCTGGGCAGGCTGTTCTAATGCCTGACAACCTTATTGATGAAGAAATTTTTCCTAATGTCCAGTCTAAACCTCCCTTGATACAACTTGAGGCTGATTTCTCTTGTCCTGTCACTTACTACTTGGGAAAAGAGACTGACAGTCACCTCACTGCAACCTCCTTTCAGGTAGCTGTAGAGAGACCCTAAATGTCCCTTCCAACCCTAACTATACTATGATCCTATTATTTTATTGGACATAAAGAAAGTGCAAAGTCAGTGTATTTTCCACTGATACTAACTCAGCAACTGGGAATGCTTAAAACCTAAGATTTCAGAATCACAGAATATTAGGAGTTGGAAGGGACTTCGAAAGATCATCCAGTCCAACCCCCCTGCCAGAGCAGGATCACCTAGACTAGGTCACACAGGAACACGTCCAGGTGGGTTTTGAATGCCTCCAGAGAAGGAGACTCCACAACCTCTCTGGGCAGCCTGTTCCAGTGCTCTGTCACCCTCACAGTGAAAAAGTTTTTCCTTATGTTCAGGTTGAACCTCCTATGCTCCAGCTTGCTCCCGTTGCCCCTTGTCCTGTCATTGGCTATGACTGAGAAGAGCCTGGCTCCTTCCTCCTGTCATGCATCCTTTACATATTCATAAGCATTTATGTGTTCACCCCTCAGTCTCCTCCAAGCTAAAGAGACCCAGCTCCCTCAGCTGCTCCTCATAAGGGAGATGCTCTACTCCCTCCATCATCTTTGTGGCTCTGCACTGGACTCTTTCAAGCAATTCCCTGTCCTTCTTGAACTGAGGGGCCCAGAACTGGACACAATATTCCAGATGTGGTCTCGCCAGGGCAGAGTAGAGGGGAAGGAGAACCTCTCTGACCTACTCACCACACCCCTTCTGATACACCCCAGGATGCCATTGGCTTTCTTAGCTGCAAGGGCCCATTGCTGGCTCCTGGTCATTCTGCTGTCCACCAACACCCCCAGGTTCTTTTCTGCCTGACAGCTTTCCAGCCACTCGTCCCCAAACCTGTAGCACTGCATGGGGTTATTCAGGAGAATGGAAGTATGTACAAGAAAGAACTGAGCAGCTCAGACATGAGATGCAGAAGGACATCTAGAAAGGGACAGAGAACAGCAATTCTTCACCCCTTAGTACTTCACCAGGTGGTTATCATGCCAGTGTACATTTGGTGTGACATGTGACATGCAATATGCATTGTAAAATGCTTGACTGTGAGCCAGCTACCTAAAGTCCTGCTGACATCTAGTGGTGAACAGAAAAAGAGTATGAGTTTTTCAGTGCAATTAAGTTCTCAAGTTGAAGAAGGATCTTATGAGACAAAAGCTGCATTTCTTCCATCCATGTCCCGACTCAGCAGTCTTCCACACAGCCTGCCTTGCATGCACACATGTACAGTGGCAACTGAATGTTGCATATTAATCAGTGGGAACACCTGATTTTTGTTAAGATGTCCATAGAGCATAGAGTTGATTTTGTAACTGAAGATCACCTAAATTGGGATACACTGGGATACATCTTGTGTCTTGCAGCATACGTCTTGAGGAACTTTCCAAGTTTGGGGATTTTGTTGTTTGGTATTTATTTTTTTTTTATATTTGTCTTTTTTACCATGAAACCTGCTCTTGGCAGTATTAAAAGATTTGTCCCAACGTTATCTGTGCTCAGCAAGCATTTGCTTGTAGTGCAGTGTCCTGTATATAAAATGTAAAACAGAAAACTCAGTTCAGTAATGCAAGGACTTAGTGTCGGAAACACCACAGTGGTATATGACAAGAATTGTTTATTAAAGAGAATTTTTGTAGGCTTGGGCCCATTCTACAAGCATTTAAAATCATTAAAGGAAATTTTTCCTTTCCCACTTTGTCCCCTGCAAATAATTCATTATCAGTTGCAACAAATAACATAATAGATAATTTGCTGGTTAGACATCTAGTATCTTCTTTGCAGCATCCAGTAGCAGATGATTCAGATAAAATGAAAAATTGCCATAGACTGATCCTACCCTCAATATCCACTCTCAAATTCCATCTATCAGTGGTTTATGAGCTAAGTCTAACTCTAACCCTAAAACCTACTCCTCTCTGTTTAGTAGTCTAACAGCTCCACAAATTCAGTTTATTAATTTTTGAACTCTTTTACACAGTTGGCCAACATGATGACCAATGGCAAGGAGTTCCATGGTTGGTCTCTATATATTTATTTTTCAGAAATGTAAAAGAGACTCCAAGAGAGATGTTATCTGTTTCCACGGCCATAACATGTCTAATAGCTAAGGCTGGGTAAGGTTTTCTAGGTAATGCTTTTGCACAAAAGGCATCAAATATTTTAACTTTCCTAGTGAGCTAGCCAGCACATATGCTTCTCTTTCAACTTTGATTCTCCACCCATTTCTGTTGGTTTAAACACAGCCAGGAACAGAACTCAAGACAGTTTGTAAATCAATATTATTTTTTTAGCACTGTAAGACAATCTTAGATCAAAATTATTACAAAAATGCTTTTAATTTGTACTGCTTCTGTAAACTTCCAGAAGGCATGAAATTTATTAAATGTATCAGTTAAGGAAAAAAATAATGCTGGTAATGTTTCCATTTCCATCTTTTTTTCCTTTCTAAAAAAATATGATGAGCTATCTGCCTTCAGGTTGTTGAAGCTCCATTCAGGATGAAATAGTACAATTTAGTGCAAAGCAGCCTGGAAGAAATGCCAGTACCATTTCCATGCAAGAAACTTGTGACACATAATAGAAACATGTTAAGTAGATTGGATCGATGTAATCTCTCTGGATTTTAAAGTGCTTGTGAGGGCCGTCTGTGTCTTTGAGGAAAATACATAGGCATGGAATGGAAAGGGGAAGTACTATGACAGATAAAATTACTCAGAAGAAGACAGATGGAGCTATGAGAATGAACAGCTAGTCCTCAACATGACAAAGCATATGGTGAATTCAGACAAGTTTGCATCATGAGTTAGTTAGGATATAATAGTTATGGCTGAACTAAGTCTGAATCATTGCTTTAAAGTGCAAATGAACTGTTATGTGTGTGTGGGAAAAAAATGTTCTCCCCTAATTTATATTGCTATTGCTTTAGGTAGAAAATGAGCGTCAAGCCAGTTTACAAATAAACCCAGGATTTTACTTATGAAACCTAATCTTAAAAATGGGTCTTTTCACCTTGTGCCAAGTTTTTGTCCTCACTTAGCTCAGTGATGGAATAACTCAGACTCTTCCCATACACTTAAACTCACTATAGTCTTGTTCATAGGCTACTGCTGAAGAATTTCCTTAATTTCTGTATGTTCCTAATGGAAAGATTCCTTTATTGCAGAAGCAGATGCAAAATGTCCCGGTAACTTAATCAGTAACCGTGCTCTGAAAATGCTTGGCATCTCTCTTTCATAAGGCAAGAGAAAAAAAAAAAGAGAGAGAGACCAGGGGAAACGAGTGCCATTAACCTTCAGACCATGCCTCTTTCTGTCCTGCCCCTCTGCCTGTCTGCAATAGGGAGCTCTTGTCTACCCTGGGCACAGCTGAGTTTTCCTCTAGGAGCAAAGAAATCTAAAGCAACTCAGAAAGAGGGATCTGCAGCATGGCCCCAAGCTATACCCACAGGGCAAGAGAGACATCTCGGAAAGTATGCAGTTCTTTGAACACTTTTTTGAAAGGAAAAAGTCCATGGACACCCCTGCCTGCAAAGAAATGTTATTGCCAAAGTGGTCATTCCTCCCAAACATTTCAAGACTTACATCAGATAGGGCTGCATATGTGCAAAAAAGGAGGACAAATTGGGTTACAAAGGTGAAATGTAGAGTTAATTAAAACAGATGAACAGGGAATAGGGGTTACTGGAATCAGAGAGCAGCTCTAAACCCTGACTGCTAGCCTGATGCACAGCATCTGCTCTGTATGCATCTGTATAGCAGGAAATCACCATTTCCTGGAAGCCTTAGGAGTATGCAGATTTGGTGTAATACATCACAATGTTATCCACCTCAAACAGAAAAGTTGCGCTGAACGTAAAAACAAAAGATGTGAAGGCAGCAGACCAGACCCTTGATTACATCTGGTACTAGTTTAAATACAAGCTATCGTTGAAAAGTATACATAAGGAAAAGTTAATATAATAGTATATATGCTTTTAAAATGTCGCGAAGAGGTAGAGGAATTTATTCATGTCTATTTTTTTCAAATGAAATCTACAGTAAAGGAGGAAGGCAACTTTTTCATAATAGAAGGGTCTATTTCTGCCAAGATACTCATCTTCACAATTGCAAATTAGTTTTTTATGCGGAAATAGTAGTTTGGAAGAACAATTTCGTTTTTTAATAACCCCTCTGATTGTGATGAGTCAGTGAAAGCTCCCATTTTCACATCTTCCTTCTGCCACTGAATAAACAACTTTGTTTTCATATTGCTAAAATGCTCCAGCAAACTCCAGAACTTGCTAGCATTGGTGGTGGGTATAAATAGAGCAGTTTTGTGCCACAAGGAAACCACAGCTGCTTGCTGAATACAGATGGAAAGCAAATGTTTTGCATGTGCTACAGGTGCTCACGTTTGTATCTTCTCCTTTGAGCTGCTCTGAATGAATTTCTCTGGAGCCAAGCCAAGCTAAGTGCATGATGTTTGCATAATAAGGAAGATGTCTGCTTGGGATATCTCCTAAGTTACTCCTGGTTAATTACAGTTGGCTAAGACTGAGTGAAAATCACAGGCACCTTAGGTCTTGTGCACAGTAGCTGAGTTTGCAAGCAGTCCTCCAAAACATAACTTTGAGTTACATCTGTGCCCTGTCCCCTTGGAACTTTATTTAACCTTGTGCAAATGATATCATTATTCAAATATTACATGAACTGCTGAAGAAACTTACTCCATTTTACTTCCTCAACTTTAGCTGATAAAGATCCAATTTTTGTTCCCATTGTGATCCTCTCCCTCCACACTACCCTTTCCTTGAGTGGTAAAAGAGGACTTAGGAATTACACCCTAAATGTCTTGCTTCAGGCATGAGTCATTGTTTCATTGTTGAATTAATATACATATTCTTGGACTTAAAATACCAAAGAGGACATGTGGCATGAGTGACTATGCATTCAATTATCTCAAACTGAAGATTAAAAAGAATACAGCACCACACTCTCTTTTCACTAAGACATAAGCGGAATTACGTTTAGATGTCTATAGAGAATATTAGGCATTATTTTTATCAGTGGTACTGGGTGATCAACTACTAGGAGACATATCCCAGTTTTACATTTGGTCTAAAGATACTGCTGTAAAACAAAAATACCTGTATATATCCTTTACAGCATAAGTTGACTCAGAGGATTCTGCACCAGCTGTCAGTAAAAAGCAAGCAAGATATATAACCCAAAAAAACTGTCACAGCAGCAATAAGATGTTCCCAGAAGATTTTTTACATACTAACATAAAATGTATTCATAGAATCGCAGAGGGGTTAAGGTTGAAAGGGATCTTTTGAAGACATCTGGTACAATCAAATTGCTCAGGCCAGACCACCCAGAGCAAGTGGTCTAGTACCATGTCCAGATGGCTTTTGAGTATCTCCAGGGAAGGAGACTCCACAACCTCTCCTTTAGCCTTCTTTGCCACAAGGGCACATTGCAAGTTCACAGTCAACTTGGTGTCCACCAGAACTTCCAATGTCCTTTTGTGCCAAGCTGCTTTCTAGTTGGGTTGCCCCCAGTGTGTACTGGTGTATGGCATTGATCCTTCTCGGGTAGAGGAGTTTTGTACTTCCCATTGTTGAAGTTCATGAGGTTCCTGTCAGCCCATTTCTCTAGCCTGTCAGAGACCCTCTGGATGGCAGCACAACTCTCTGGTGCATCAGCCACTCCTTCCAGTTTTGCGTCACAAGCAAACCTGCTGAGGGCACACACTGTGCCAACATCCGGATCATGTGAAAACGGACAGGATTTGACCCAGTGTTGACCCCTAGTCAGCTGTCACCTGACCTCTGTAGAGGCCTGGGCTTTAGAAACATTGTGAATGCTTTATGAATCCTTTATTGTGAATGCTTTAGTTGGTCGATGTGACTGAAGACGTGGACCTGTGGTATCAAAGTAACCTTGTAGGCTCGAGAAGAGAACTTGGTAGCGAAGAAGGAAGACAAAGAAGGAACTGAGCACAGCAAAAGAGAACAGAGATAGAGTTAGGCAAGCATAGCTTTAACCAATCATGTATTAGCTTAGCCGGCGTGGACAGCGCGTGCAAGATGTATGCAGCCAATTAGGAGTTAGATAGACGCGTGTACAGAAGCTGGAAATGTATAAGAATCATGCTTTGTGTGTAATAAATCGGCTAGCAGAGCATCATATTGGTGTCCTGTAGTCCGTTCCTCGCATGGACCCCAACAGACCTCCACCTACACATTGTACTGCAGGTCACTACCATCTGGGCCTAGCCATTCAGCCAGCTTTCAACCCACCTCAGACTGGAGGACGATTGCTCATCCAGCCCATAATTTATCAACTTCTCTATGAAGATGTTATCGTCACGTTATGTGAACTGGGATTTTTGCATGCGCTTTTGAATGTATAGAGATCCTGTTGTTCTGGCAAGACTTTTCACATGCTCATGCTGAACATCTTGTGGAGTATGAGGTTTTTCAACCATGTTTCTCATGTTTATTTCAAACAAGCGTGGAAAATGAGCAGCAGAACTCCAGTGGCTCCAGCAAGGCAGGAGATGTTCCAACTCCTTGCCTCTAAGGGGTGTGGGGCTGAGTGGATCATGAGCCTCATGAACTCCCACAACAGAAAATCTCTTCCCAGCAGAGGGGGACTGTGGGGTGCACAAAGAGTACCAGCAGTAACGAAGACTGATGCTTCTCTTGAGCATATCAATCCCTGTATCAATCTCCTTAAGAAAAACCGCAAGACACACTGTGGGGAAAGTAGTATAGATTTTAGAGGAAAGGAGATCTGTCAGAGTCACTTATAGGCAGCCATTAACATATATGTCTTGTTTTGCTGCCTAGAACGAACATGGATTGTAAGGGATCTTGGGTAAAGAGCAATTCTTTGTAAACTTTTAGCTGAATTTTTAAGCTACGTTTCAATTACTTTCTCTTTTCACCAAAACCGACATATGACCTAAAAAAGGTTCCAGGGACAAGTAAGAAGCATCTGTGTCTGAGCTGCTGCTGAGGACAATCTCAACTTTTTTGCTCAAAAGCATTTACATGGATCTGGACTGCTAAAAAGAATTATCTTGTATCCTAACCTTGCAACAGGCTGAGCCTTGTCTGCTTTACTTTTGTTCACAGAACAGAAATTGCAGTGGCTAGGTTTTTTCTTTCGTTTGACATCTGTATGAGGCCAAAACTGAATGCATACACAACCTTGTACCAGAGTGGTCTTTTTGGTCAGCATAGATTAAGCACTTTTCTGTGTGAGGTTGTAAAACTGAGGAAGACTGGGCACAAGCCTGCATGCTGAAGACCCAGCATTTTGTTTCTGTCTCAGCCATCTTTAGAAGTTTGTCCTTGAGGTTACAGCTTCACTGTGTCTAGGCTTCTTGGCACCGGAATGGCTTAGCACAGTGGGGCTGACACTCAGAAGGGAACTCCATGCACCATTATAGATTTCTACACATTACTTTGCTTGTCTCATAGAAGTAATAACAGAACCATAAAACTAGAAGCCTTATTATTGCACAGAGATGAGATGCAAAAGGAGCAGGCCCATAGTTCTCAATACTTTTCTGAACAATAGTAGACAAGGTTGTAGCTTCAAGCTGCTAGAGAAAGTCCCCCTCAGAAGCACACACACACTTAGTTAATTAGGACTTTGCTTTGTATTTGCAAGGGTGAGAAAAGAGCCTACATTGCTGTAACAAGGCCTGAATGTTCCCATTTTGTCCACAGGAACTATTTTCTCTGATTTGCCTTTTGGCTTAGACTAGGTAATGGCTGATAGGTGGCCCATCAGTCACGTTAGTCGTTCCCATATCTCTCTCACATGCACACACAATCATTAATGCAAACACGGGTGCATTGTAATAGCTACAAGATAAACACAAAGCAGATGTCCGAGCATTAATATCTGGAGAAGGGGAATAATCTCTGCCTACTGTTTTCTTCCTCCACTGAACAGACCTTAATGCTTAGCATTACCTGCAAGCTTTTTCTGCCTTACTACAGCAATTCCTTCCAGTACCTCCCTCTGGATTCTGCAGAAAGCCGGTCCTAGAGATCTCTGCTGCATGAAGTAGAAGTGAGAGAAACAGAGTACACTCTGAATGAGAAAAACAGAGTATAGATTTTGGACCTCAAGGTGGAGTAGGACTCCTGCCTGAGCACATTCTGGTAGTACGTGAAGCTCCAGTGCTCTTAAGCCTTACAGCTTGATACCAAGTTTTCAGAGCAGAAATGCAGAAGTGAGGCTGAGGTATTAGGCTAATTTCATGCATCTTGCCTTTTTAATAGGGTCATGATATTAAGATTCATGCATGATATTAAGTTCTGGGTGACTTTTGCTCAGCTAGTTGGTTTTCTGCTTCTTCAATTTTGTTTCTGCGTGTGCACAAGATTATTATAACTGCAAGCCACGTGGCTCAAGACAGGTTTAGCTCAAAGAGGAACTCTTCCAACAGCTGTGTGACCTGACCAGCTACACAGCTGTGTTTGCACGCAAGTTCTGGGAGAAAGTGGTGGAGTGTGTAAGGCAGCACTGGTTGATCACTCCAAATATTTAACCCAGGTAAATCCCACATTTGTAGATTTACAGAATCCAGGCATATTCTTCTATCCATGAGCCTCTCCCCCTTGTCTTCTGTCTCTTGCACTATTCAGCAGCATAAAGCTATCATTATAAGGTTTTGCATGGCCACAACACTGTGCACTCGTCTTGGTAATCCAGACTTGCTATGCCCTGGACTTCTGTGTAGTAACAGTTCACAGAAAAGATTATTGTCAGGAATCCAGGTCTTAACCCCTGCTTTCCAGGTTGCCCCAAGCTTGGCACCTGTTAGCTCTGGCCCATATTGAATGACACAATTGAGTGAACAGCCCTTAAAAGAACTATGTGGCCTAGGCTAGAAAGAGAGGTTTGCTGGCTAAACAAACATGCCCAAGGGTCATTGCGCCCCTTTCACCATGCCAAGAATCAGTGGCAGAGGTACCACAGGTGTGGATGAGGCAGCGTTCAGCGAAACTGGGCGGAATAATTTGCTGGAGAGAAGAAAACCAGAGAAAAAAACATTATCTACCAGCACCTTCATGGAATTATAAATAGAGTTTGAGGTGGTATGTTTTCTGCTTGTTGATGGGAGGTGAGGTGAGTTTCATAAGCGTGTGGAAATGAATCCAGAGCTTCTGGCGCTGAAACTATGTGTTTCAAAGGAGTAATCCACCTGCCCCACAGGATGTCACTTATATTCACAAACATTTGCTTCAAAAAATAACAGATGAGGCCCGCTGGAGTCAAAAGGGAAGCCAAGACATTCCCAGGTTTGATGGACCCCTGTAGAAAAGAAGCACAGGGTTCTCTCCAACTGTCTTACTTCCAGTCTCTTTATTTTTAAGAAAATCAAGCGTTTCACTGCTCTGATTTCCTGCAAAGCAATAATCCCAGGGAGGAAATAGGCTGTCTGCAGAAGTGGTAGCAGGTCCTGTGAGTCATGCAGGTCTATGCAGGGCCTCTGCCCTGAAAGACTACAACTCTAGCAGGCCACGTAGGAGGTGCTTGGTAATGCTTTCCCCTGCCTATTTGTAAAGTGTAAAAACAGCAGAAGGAACCAAAACAAACACTACTCGCAGTAGATCTGAATGAACTGTAGCGTTGAAAACTCTACAAACTGAGAGGTGAAGGGAAGGCTGTGAGTTGCTGTTGATATGAAAAAGTGGCTTGGGACAAGGCTAAAACCACTTCCTGCCTCTCGGTGAGGGAGGCATTCAGTAAGAACATTGCCACCATGCTGCTCACTTCCAGCGGCAGCTTTTTCCCTCTCTGAAATATATTTTTTGTAAAGAATAGGTCAATGGGGCTGATTCAGGCCACTGAGCCCCCAGGTGCCGACTCTGGGCCCTTGACCCCCCTGGGTGCCGCTTTGGGGTGCTGACCCCCGGGGTGCTGAGTCAGGGTGCTAACCCTCCGGGTGCTGTCTTGGGCTGCCGACAACCCTGTGCCTACTTGAGCTGCTGACCCCCTAGGTGCTGACTCAGGGCACTGATTGCCCCAGCTGTGGAGCTGGGGCAGCACTGGTGGGATTGGTGACGTAGGAGGGCTGATGATTTAAAAGGCAGCAGGTGAGGCTGGGTATGAGCAGGCTCTGAGGAGGTCTGTGATTTCTGGTCTTGCAAGGTGAGAGGTTCTATTTTCCTTGTGTTGAGTTTCCTGTTGTGTTTTCTCTCTGTGTTCAAATTGTCTTGGGTTTTCTGTGAGGGGTTTTGGACTTTTTGCTGGTAGGGGAAGGCTATGGAGATAGCCCTGTAAGGAGCTGCTGGAAGCTCTCCTGGTTCCCATTTTGTACCCACCTCTGCTCAGGGCTAGGCCAGTCAGCAGATTAATGTATGTAGTTCTCAGAGGCATAAGAACTACTCTCAAACTAGTTGGAGTTAATGCTTTCAAGCCTTTGAAGCACACAGCCTGTGTATAGCAGAGAAGGGAAAGATCTGCCTCGCATCTCTCTCACATGCTGCCAGTGGCCATATTGCTGTATGTTGGGAGCCCATGGGGCAGTCAGGAATTATCAGTAATGATGGACCGTAAACCCCGTCTGAGAACATGAAGTCCAGTTTTCCTTTCACATAAAGAAATCTACTTGTTCTGAACACACCAGTGAAGTTTAACACCAAAGTGGAAAACCACCTGAGCTGGCATTTACTATAATATTGCTGCAGCATGCAGGAGGTCCCATCACACAGCAGGCTTCATCATGCTAGGGCAGGATGAAATATACAGAAAGACAGCCCCTGCTTCAAATTCTGGCTGTGCAAACACAAATTGTTAAGTATTTACCTTACGTGTTTACATCCTCGAGGGATTCAGAAGTATCTGTTAAAGTGGGACCTTTGTAAATCTGTTAAATACGCCGAGGTGGGATGTACATTGGAACTATAGAAACAAAGAGGAGAGAAAAGTAGGCCTCAGAAAGAAACGCGCTTCTCATTTTAGAAATTTGGAACCATACTTTTTAAGTTGGCTGGGTAGATATGTTCTTGTCACTGTTCTTACACAAAAGACGTGAGGCTTTTTAGATCAGTATTGTTTACTACATGAACAATGCTACGGCCTGGTATTGTGGTTGGTGTTCCCACTAGAGGGAAACGTCTCTTTCAAAGACAGGCAGTAGTTCAGGTCAACTTCGTTTCTGTAACCATCCACGGCTTGAAGAATAGAATTAACGATTTCAATAGTTTTGGTTTCCATTTAGAGTCATCTTTCAAGTGTTATCCTTACAAGGCATTTATCGTGGGCATTCTCGGACCAAAACTAGCAGCTCAGACTTGATACAAAATGCACAGGCTTGTTGCCTTTTCCCATTATAATGAGGATTATAATTTCCCGTGGCCAGAGGTGGAGATGAGAACCTAGTCTACAGGTGCACCTGCCCTGCTGCTGGCAGACGCAGGCAAAAAGGGCTGTCAGTCTGGCGCACGCTGCTGACTGCTTGTGTTAAAGCCAGAGTTACCAAGTGAGAAGTCTATGCGTTCTTGGAGCCTGCCTGGAGTATTTGGGGCATGGAGGCTCCTCCATGTTATAGGAGTTTGGGATTGGCCCAGACGGTTAGGTGAGTCACCATCCTTACTGAGAGGTGATTAAGGAAACTTTAGGTGTTTTTAAGATGCTGGATAAATTCTTCTAAAACGTGTTGATGGTGTTTACAGAGGACCAAATAATCCATGAGTTTTCATTAGTATCAGGAACTGGAAAGGGAGATGGGAGATAGCTTTCAGAGGCTTCTTCAGGGCTTATACAAAATGCAAGAACTGCACTTCTAAAATTCTTTTCTATCTGTAATGGAAGCCCATTGCTGACTTTCTTAAAGGTAAGAAGATGCTTCCCATCATTTTTGGTGAACAAGAGAGAAAACAAAGCAAGAGTAAAACACTGTTTTGCATTCTGCAGGAAAATCCAGCACTGACTCTACAAATGCTGATTCATTTGCTGGTGCAGTTTGGAGAATCACAGCATGTTAGGAGTAGGAAGGGACCTCTGAAGATCATCCAGTCCAGCCCCCTGCCAGAGCAGGATCCCCTAGAGTAGGTGGCACAGGAAAGCATGCAGGCGGGTTTTGAATGTCTCCAGAGAAATAGACTCCACAACCTCTCTGGGCAGCCTGTTGCAGGGCTCTGTCACCCTCACAGTAATTTTTTCATTATGTTTGAGTTGAAGCTCCTGTGTTCTAGTTTGTGACCATTACCCCTTGTACCGCATTATGTCATTTTAATAGAAAGATATATCTTGTCCGCTGAACATCTGGCCCTTCTGGGGTGTACATTAATACGTCAGGCAGCTGAGGCATCCAGGAGGTGTGCTCGTAGCAGCAGAGGGGAGCTGGGAGGCTTTCCTTCTTCAGTGACTACCTTTTCTGCCTGGCCCAGCCAGTGACCATGGCCTCTCTTTCTTTTTCTATCACAGCACCTACTGCCGCATCACCAGTGATGAGTAGGAGCAGCTCAGCATCCTCAGATCCTCCCAGCCCACCGCAGGAAGTGGAGAGTGTGGCCACTGAGCTGGGAAACCGCTGTCCAATATGCATGAACATCCGTGAAGAGTCCAGCTACGTGGTGCCATGCCTCCACAAATTCTGCTATGTATGTATCCTTCAGTGGGCCCAGAGCAAGCCTGAGTGCCCCCTCTGCAAAACCAAAATCACCTCCATCTTGCATTCAGTGCTTGGGAACATCAAATTTGAGGAGCACATCCTCACACCACCTGAGGAGTCATCGCTTGTCAGCCACCAAGCAGAAGCAGCTCCTGCCAGTCCAGCTGCCCAAAGCCCTGCAGAAATACAACCACAGTCTGTGGAGATGGTGCGCAGGGCTCCTGTGGGCGGCCTCCAGCCCAACACCTGGGCATGCCTATTCAGGTCTCGCCCAGCTCTCCTCCAGGCCCTTCTGCCCTGGGTGCATCAGGAGCTGGGAGTGATCTTTGGGAACCAGGATTTGCAAGCAGCCATGGTGGAAGACCTTGTCATATCCATCCTGGTCTTCTTTGGGCTGGATGAAGCCATACTTGCCGATCAGCTAGAGTTTTGCCTTCACATGCACACAGCAACGTTTGTGCACCGGCTTATTGACGTTGCCGTGCAATGTTGCAGCAGGGAGGCCCACCGTCTGCTGGGCCTGGAT